>NC_091440.1:117885320-118185320 GCF_964237555.1 Oryctolagus cuniculus | reverse complement strand
GACACATTAGCATTTATAATATTGTATGTGCAAGTACTCAGATATTGAACACTGTAAAAGCATGTGTACTTAGCTGGAGAATGGCATAACAAGAGAGCTGTGGGTATGTCTGATTCAACAACCTAAAGTGAACTAACACCAGGGCTCCTCTGCTCTTGGAGTACAGACCCTACAGAAATGAAAAATGACATGCTAAAGGAGAAGAGAAACCATGCAGAGCAACCTCCAATTTCACTGTCATTTATCTTCAGAAAAAAAGGTTTGATAGCACCAGGTTTTTTTTTTAGTTATATAGAACTTCAAATCCCTGAACCAAACAAATAGCAAGTAACAAGAACCTAAAAATAGAGAAGTATAAACAGCTATGTAAAACAGTCCTCATTTCACTTTCAGATTAAAGTCACCAATGTTAAAAGTTTTTTAAAAAAGTTTTTATTTATATAAGAGGAACAAATTTCATGCTTTTCATATATAAAGATTTAGGAGCACAGTGATACTTCACATTCTACCCTTCCTCCCACCCCCACTAATTCATAATAGTGAAATTTGCTCTGCAGTGTAAACAAAGTGTGATGTTTTATCAACTCATTATGTAGTGAGTGTTCATTCTAAGGTTGGTCATTTCTTCTTTTTTTTTTCTTCTCTGTGTGTGTGTGTGTATATATGAGAGAAAAGAAGGGAGGGAGGGAGGGAGGGAGGGACCCACAGAGATATCTTTCTTCTGATAGTTCACTCCCCAAATGGCCACAATGGCTAGCACTGGGTCAGACTGAAGCCAGGAGCCAACAACCTCATTCAGGTCCCCCAGGTGGATGGCAGGGTCCCAAACACTTGGGACATCTTCCACTCCTTTTCCCAAGCCATTAGCAGAGAACCGGATTAGAAGTGGAGCAGCCAGGGGCCGGTGCCGTGGCTCACTTGCTTAATCCTCCGCCTGTGGCACTGGCATCCCATATGGGCATTGGGTTCTAGTCCTGGTTGCTCTTCTTCCACTCCAGCTCTCTGCTGTGGCCCGTAAAGGCAGTGAAGGATGGCCCAAGCGCTTGGGCCCTGCATCCGCATGAGAGACCAGGAAGAAGCACCTGGCTCCTGGCTTCGGATTGGCCTAGCGTGCGCTCTCTCTCTCTAACTCATCTGTCAAATAAAAAAGAAGTGGAGGAGCTGGGATTTGAACTAGAGCCCATATGCAATTCCAGTGTTGCAGGTGGTAGCTTTACCCGCTACACCACAACGTTGGCTCCTAGTATGTCATTCCTTCTCTATAAGATACAGTTTGATGGTAACTAGTTGGGTATGTCTGAAAAGCATTGGACAAGAACTTTCTCACACATGAGAAACAACTGTTATCATGTGCCTCATTTTATTCAGTATCATCAACCATTTGAAGCTGTGCAATCAGTCTTCAAGGAAAAAGAAAATTTGCATCTTACATTATTCTGGTCAAAAAATTATTATGGGCTACAAGGCCATGCAAGACAGACAGGACTTAAAAGTAATCATAATTCAGTCTACAGTAAAACATATTACAATCATAACCACCCAGAATAAAATCTTATACTTATCAATAAGTATCATTGGTGGCAATGTTAACTGTTCTCACTCCTACTTCCGGGTAGACACAGGCAATGTGCTATCTATCAGAATATTGTCTTCAGCATAATCAGATTGTAGGTTTTGTTCTCCTAAAATTTGACATTTTAAAAGAGTTTTTAAAGTAAATGACTATCAAGTTGCAAGAAAACCTTAAGTGTTTAAATAAGAGAAAATCTGCAATATTGAAAATATTAACAATTTTTTAAAAATCTAAACAAACCAAATAATTCTAAAATGGACCAAATTAGAATGCTGAATAAGGCAACCATGAAGAGAAGAATCCATTTTTTGTAAGAGTACTAATACTAACATTAATCTTCACAAATAACCAGTTATTTAATGTTTAAATTTCTGATTTGGACATTTTAGTTAAGTACTTATCAGTAGCATATTTTTCACCTCTAAATATGAGTGACGTCCAAGGCTAGAAGTATCATTATTTGGTGGTTCCAGCTTCATTTATATATGGGAATCCCCCAGTGTAGAGAAGTGGCAACGAAACAAGAAAAGCAGTACTAACATATTACATTTTCTAGTTCTGACAGTACAGTGTTTCTTCAAATGCAGATCCATGTCAGTGGTGGAATAAATGATTATTTTAGATGCAACAGGAAATGCTTATAGGCAGTGTATGTGTATATTAAGTCATTTACCTCTTCAGCTCTGCTGTAACCATCTAATCTAATCTTTCTTCCATTTATCTCCATTCTAATGGCTGTTTTTAAAATCTTCTGATACTCTCTATAATTGATACATAGAGCATTAAAAAGCACTTTGGGGAAGTGGGACTGCAGCACACCAGGTTAAGCTGCTGCTTAATTTGCCTGTATCCCCTATAGGAGTGCCTGGTTCAAGTCCCAGCTACTGCACACTTCCAATCCATCTCCCTGATTTTTTTTTAAAGATTTATTTTATTTATTTCAAATACAAAGTTACAGAGAGAGGTAGACACAGAGAGAGAGACAGAGAGAGAGTTCTTCCAGCTGCTGGTTCACTCCCCAGATGGCCGCAACAGCCGGAGCTGCGCCAATCCGGAGCCAGGAGCTTCTTCTAGGTCTCCCACATGGGTGCATGGGCCCAAGGACTTGGGCTATATTCCACTGCTATCCCAGGCCATAGCAGAAAGCTGGATTGGAAGGGGAGCAGCCAGGACTACAACAGGCACCCATATGGGATGCTGGTGCTTCAGGCCAGGGCTTTCACCTGCTGCGCCACAGTGCTGGCCCCTGCATCTCCCTGCTAAAGCATCTGGGAGGCAGTAGATGATGCCCAAGTACCATGGGCTTCTACCACCCAAATGGGAGACCCTCACTGATTTCAGGCCTTTGCCTCTGACCTGGCCTAAACACAGCTGTTGCATGCATTTGGTGAGTGAACCAGCGAATGGAAGATTTCCCTCCCTCTCTGTCTTTCCCTATTTCTCTATCACTTTGCCCTTCAAATAAATAAATAAATCTGTAAAAAATAAAGCATTTTTTGAAGGAGAATAATTATTTTTTGTAAACTACATTTAACTCATATCCATCTTTTATAAAACAACATGTCAGAATCCATTAGAATTTGCTACAGTTATATTGACAGGAATTTTAGCTTTAAAAAAATTAATAATCAACCAGTACTACCATCCCTTTCACTTACTGGATGGAGCCCAAAATGTCAAAATAGATTACTTAGAGAAGAAAGTAGACAACAATGACTACATTCATTTGGCTTTGCCAGAGACTTGTATCTGTCTATACTTTATGTCTATATGTAAAATAACTAGAGGGGGAAAAGATGGAAGAAAACAGTCTATTACCATATTTCCAAAATTCCAATCACCTTCCTGATGCTGACATACGATGGTTCAAACACCACAATATTGTAAACTGAATGTTTTTCTTTATATTAGTATTTTACCAGTCTTGTTTTTTAAAAAAGCCTTATATCTCTTCCTAAATGGAAGCTCACTAACATGTTATAGAAGTACAAAGTGGCCATAAAACTAAATTTAATGTGAAATAATGCCATGCTGCTGAATTCCAGCAAGATACGAATCCCTGACCAACATTCTGAGCCTTAGGCCTGCTCCCATAGTTAGAAAGGGTGCTCAGGAAGTGTCGGAGGAATGAAGCACCAAAATGAATTCTGCTCTCCTTACTTTAAACAGAAAGATAGAGTAGAACTGAAAAAGTAAATGACTTAATATACAAGTACACTGCCTATAATCATTTCGTGTTGCATCTAAAATAATCTTTTATTCCACCAGTGATACAGACTCTGCATTTTAAGAAACACTGTGATATATTGGAATAAGAATACGTCACTGAAATACAATTCACATTTCATCTCAAATATGGTGATTAGTCTAAAAACACAATGGCATTCATCAACATTCTGAATGATTGAGGGAGGGAAGTGTCTGACTACATGAATGGAGAGGAATGAGAAAAATGGGTAGAAATTGTGCATCTCTGAGATCAACTCCCATATTCCTACTTATCCTGATTAACAACACAGTCTTTAAAATAATCTGGCTGAAGCTATCTTTTAAAGTAGCAAATATTTTAAACAGCTTTTGCCGCTAATTCTGAGATAATCACTAAATCTAGTCCTCACATTAATAAAACAACATGGTCTTTGTCCTAACACAGCAGTGTGTGAGTTCTGCCATCCCATTAACATAAACAATTTTCATACTACTCCGAAATCTTAAAGATCAGTCTAACTTACCAGGATTTTAATCTTGCTGCTTTGCATTATTCTTATGAATATGTGATGCTTCAGAGCAGTCTACATATCTGTCTCTGTAACATTCTGCTTCTACAACCATTTGCTTCCTAAGAGTATTATGTCTTTAATCAGTTACACTATATACTTTCAGAAATGAATTGCCTTTACTGTGAATTATTTGCCCCCAAGTTGGCTATTTTAAAAAGCAGTATAAAAGAAGGACACCACTAAAATGAGTAAATGAACAAAGATGTATACAGACTATTTACCAGTTATCAATTTCATTATCATCTTGCTGAGCCATGGGAGGCTGGGTGATTCCAAATTACAATTCTTTAAAATCATTGGCTAGCGAACTTCTTGGCAGGTTCCACTAAAGGCAAGCACTGGGTAGTGATTTGAGGGTGGAAGAAAGGAAAGGGTTTGGCTTTCTTTTCATTTTCTGTTCTTACCAGAGCCAACAATAGCAAAGAGCCACTGAGATGTACTGCAGTTACTGTGGCATCCAGGCTCATATTTGCAGAAATTCTAGCAGCATTGAGTCCTAGGGACTACTCAGCACAATGCTATTCAGAGTGGCAGCAGAGGTAGTAACCCCTCCACCAACCCAACATCAAATGCAATTTCATGGACTCAAGCCCTCAGTGGTAATAGCTTTCTACAGCCAACAACCTTCCTTCTTCTAGCATCTCCCATTCTCCTAGTCCTTGTAATCAATTCCTTTCACTCAACATATTGCTGCTTATGTGACAGAGGGTTTTGACTTTTTATGAGGGCACTACTAACAGAGTGAAACTAGCACAAGTAAAACTCAAAAATATTTTCTCTTCCTATCATTTAATGAGAAAGTTCTAATATTTATATTACACGTTAAGGCTGCAAAACCTTCTAAAACACAAGAACATGGCAAAGACTTCCTGAGAAATGAGTGTTATGAAAATGTATGCATAGATTTAAATTTTGCACCAAAATAAACATCTTTTAATTCCATTTTTCTATGAACTCACTATTCTTGTAATATTGATTTTTATTAACCATATCAAGATTCTACATGAAAATACCTACATACATACACTCAACATACATAAGAACAAATTCTAATGATAAAATTCATGGTCTTAATGGCTGAATTATGCATAATTTTTCTTCATAAGTTACTTCACTACTACAATTTATTACTTTTAATAAGAATACATTAAAAGGCAGGTTAATGCATACTTATTTACAAAGTTAGAAATTGTGCTAGTAACTTCAAAAATGCCTTTAAAAATCTTTGCAAGTATCTTTTAGCCCATTTTTTATATTAGAAGCTTTCCACTGGGATGAATTTCTGTTTGTAAGAAGATAAAGAAGGACCATGATGTTTGCAATGAGACAGACTGCATGGCTATCCTAGTCTGATCCTTTCATTAACTGCATACTGTGGAGAAAGGCCTACTTCAGAGGACTGTTGAAAATTTTACACAAAATTATAGATGCTTAAAATACAGTACCCTGATATTTTCCATCCATTCCTTTCTTTGGTCTAAATAACAACTAACTACATATTCAAAGTCACAAAGTAAAAGTAACAAATTCTAACTGCAAAAAAACCTTGAGAAGTACAAAGAAACCTGAACTGGAGAAAAAGTCATCCCTCCTTTCTCACAGAGTGAAGTACTGTGAACATTTGGCATATTTCCCTCACCCTCTTAACTACCTGTCGGGGAACGGGACAGCTGGCCAGGCTGTCCCGTTCCCCGACATGTGCGTTAACCTATCCGGAAGGTGTACGCCTGCAACTACCCACTTTTAGGCATACATGTTTTATTCCCTTAAAATCTTCTTTTAAATCCAGGTTGTCCCCTTTTAAGGTGTAACATAAGTATTTTTCCATCATTTGATGAGCCTCTGTCAACACCATGCTTACATAACGTAGCGGCACAGAGCATTCTGATGGCTTGAAAGGCTGCGTCCACACACAAACGATGGGCAGCGCGTCCACACTGGTGCCTGTGCTTTGCACTAGACTGGTTCCATGTTTCTGCATCTTAAAAAGTATGGTATACTTCCTGTTGACTTTTGGATACAAACAGCAAAACCATGGACTGACTACCGGCTGCCTTTCACTTCTATCTACTCACAGTAGTGAAATTCCTCCCATACCCATGAAACAGACTGAAAGCCTATCACAGTTTTCTACTTACAGCTTTGCCCATGTTTCTGAAAGCACATTAGTATGAAGGCAGGATACAGCTACTGACAAATTCCATTTCTAAACCACTCAGATAATTCACTCTTAAACCTATACGAAAAGTATTTTCCCACATTGTTTTTAAAACTAATATTTGTACAACTCAACAAAAATACAGAATAAGCAAAAGAACCATGACTACAAAAGCAAATTATGGTAACAAATTCAGTACTTCACTGAACTTAAATGAAAACAGAAGGCAGAATATCCACATACAAACTCATCAAAAAACATATTAGTGACCTTCAGGCAAATCTACAAAGTCACCCAGCACTACCTTTTGTGCTTCTATAATGGGCAGTACAGTAAACTGACTTATGAAGAAGACACACACATGTAAAGACTAACATATATAGAAAGAAGAACATTTATCCAAGAGCCTGAAGCACAGAATAAAAACTACATGTGAATATTTTTAAATAAAAGGGCATCAAGGAACAGATCAGTCTCAGTTTATAAAGTTAATATCTAAAGGAATTATCATGATAATAATAAAGTTTCTGATCAAAAATTCCAGAGATGATATGCACTCAACATGCGGCAATTTAGGGGAAATGAAATAGTCTTTCTAAATGGCAATGTAGCTGATATAGTTTTAAATATTTTCGGGTCATAATTTAGAAGGTCTTCTCTTAAAAAAACAAAAAACTGGCCGGCGCCGCGGCTCACTAGGCTAATCCTCCGCCTTGCGGCGCTGGCACACCGGGTTCTTGTCCCAGTCAGGGCGCCGGATTCTGTCCCAGTTGCCCCTCTTCCAGGCCAGCTCTCTGCTGTGGCCAGGGAGTGCAGTGGAAGATGGCCCAAGTGCTTGGGCCCTGCACCCCATGGGAGACCAGGATAAGTACCTGGCTCCTGCCGTCGGATCAGCGCAGTGTGCTGGCTGCAGCATGCCAGCCACGGCGGCCATTGGAGGGTGAACCAACGGCAAAGGAAGACCTTCCTCTCTGTCTCTCTCTCTCACTGTCCGCTCTGCCTGTCAAAAAAAAAAAAAAAAAAAACAAACCTACAGCATTGCCAAAAAACAACAGACAAAATTAAGTATACTGCAACTTATTAAGTTATAACAACTCAGATATGAAAATGTTGGAAAATGTTGACATAATAATACCTTTGAATACAGACATTATATTCTTTTCCACCAGTTGATGTGAGACTTTAGGAAACCTGTATTCTATTCTGGAGCAACCAGATAGGGTGGCATTACATAATAATTGATATATTTATGTGCAATATCTATATAAAATGAGTATACACAGAACTGCAGTTAAGATATTGCATATAAAGATAAATATGTATTTACATATATATTTTATATGTATGTGCATTCACAAACATAAACACATCTTAAATTATATATGCCCTATTTTACCTTAAGACACTACAAATATAATACTAAGGGGAGTCCCACAGAATGGTGGATACCTGTATAAATCTAAGGTCTAAGCATGGAAGTTAAAAACAAAGCAGAATGAATAAAGAAATCTTTCCCTGGTTAGAATTAGCAAATCGACTCCATTCTCTGCAGTGCCTTAGATGTAAAGAGGAGGGGTCACTGTTGGATGCTACTTGAAATTTTATTTCTATGTGCATCTTCTCGCTTACCAAAAAAAAAAAAAAAAGAATGCATCGTGAGAATGAAGTGACTGATTAGCCTTGAATAAAGAAGTAGTAAAAAGATTCCTGAGAAGGAAGCTTTGGCATAACTCAGATCAAGGGAGGGAAAAGCAGAATTTAAGGCTGGTTGACAACACTTTCTTTTTTAAAAAATATGAATTCATTTATTTATTTATTTATTTGAAAGTCGGAGTTACACAGAGAGAGAAGGAGAGGGAGAGAGAAAGAGAGAGGTCTTCTTTCTGCTGGTTCACTCCCCACATAGCCACAATGGCTGGAGCTGCACCGAGCTGAAGCCAGGAGCCTGGAGTTTCTTCCAGGTCTCCCATGTGGCGGCAGGGGCCCAAGGACTTGGGCCATCTTCTACTGCTTTCCCAGGCCATAGCAGAGTGCTGGATCGGAAGTGGAGCAGCCTGGACACAAACCGGCGCCCATATGGGATGTGGGCACTGCAGATGGTGACTTTACCCACTAAGCCACAGCGCCAGCCCATCCCCATGCTCTCTTTAAGAGAAAACAGTTCTTAGTATAGTTCTCTGCTGGCAAAGTAACTCAAAAACACAAGCCGTTTGCTGGACTCTTGTGGACAAGTTCACAGCTTTAACTCTGCACTGGTGATTAAGTGCTACACCATGAAGAAACATGAAGGGGGCTATAAAAGAACATTAAAATTCTGTATTGATAAACTGAAATAACCAGTTGTTAGCTACTGTGCAGTACTTGACAGCTCGACCCATGGACACATCCATAGCTAATTATATCTCCAGAAAGTCTTCTGGTAGGAACTTTATAACCAATATATTTACAGTACCGTCCTGATTTGGTCATGTTTTCATGTTTTCAGTTGTTGCAACTGTAGCTTCTAATTATAAATTAGTAGAGCCTTGTAGCTATTAAATTTAGGTTATATGGGGTTTGATTCACCCTGAGGCACAGAGATGTATGTGTTTTCATCAACCTTTGGGAAATATAATTTCCTAACAAGACAGCTATAAGGTATAGACATATGGGTCAAACGTGAAATATTAACAATAGTTTTATTAAGTCCTCAAATATATATAATTTCTTTTTCAACTTTTATTTAATAAATATACATTTCCAAAGTACAACTTTTGAATTATAGTGACTTTTCCCCCATAACCTCCCTCCCACCCACAACCATCCCATCTCCCACTCCTTCCCCTATCCCATTCTTCATCATGATTCATTTTCAATTATCTTTATAATTTCTTTTGTGATGTCACATATTACATAAGCAAACTAACTCCCAGGGAACATACTACCAAGCCCAATATTTTAAAGTATCACCCGGGAGGGGCTGGCGCCATGGAATAGTGTGTAAAACCCCCGCCTGCAGTGCCATTGTCCTCTATGGGTGCCAGTTCAATTCCAGTTGCTTCACTTCCGATCCAGTTCTCTGCTAATATGCCTGGAAAAGCAGCAGCAGATGACCCAAGTACATGTGCCTTGCAGCCATGTGGGAGATCTGGAAGAAGTTCCTGGCTCCTGGCTTCGATTGGCCCAGCTCTGGCCGCTGCAGACATTTGGAGAGTGAACCAGTAGACGGAAGACAGAAGATCTCTGTAACATTGACTTTCAAATAAGTAAATAAATCCTTAAAAAAACAAAAACAAACAAAAAAAAAAAACCTACTCTGGAGCAGGCATTTGACCTAGCAGTTAAGGTGCCTGGGTTTGAGTCCCTACTCTGGCTATTCACTCCAGCACACTCTGGGAGGCAGTAGGCATTGACTCAAGGAGAGCTGGATTCCTGCCACTCATGTGGGGGACCTGAACTGAATTCCCAGATCTGGGCTTTGGCATTTGGGGAATGAACTAGCAAATGGAAATTCTTAGTGTCCCTCTGACGCTTAGATTAATTTTTTTTTTTTCAAAAGAAAAGTGCTTTCTTCCGAATTTCAGTAAACTTAGGAATATAATGTACTGTTGTCACTCAACAAACTTATTTGGGGCAGAACACAGCAAATGCCTCCAATCCTCTTGGCTCGGAAATACATACTCTCTCTACCATTTCGAAGAATGCAGGGATAAACTCCTCCACAGTGAAAATTGTCAAAACCTGGTGAACAATAATGAACAGCTACATATCAAAGATGACTTCAGTTCTGTTGATGACCAGGAAAGAGAGAAACTACATATTAAATCAAGTGACCTCCAAATTAAAAAAAAAAATCCTTTTGTTTCAGTTATACTCATTAAGCATTTATTATTGCTTATTATGTTCTACACACCAAACCAGGCACAAAGAACAAAAACAATGAACACAAAGGAGTCCATTTGTGCCCTCACATGATTTAGTCTATGTGAGCCATTATGAAATTCCAGTAGACACCGCAGTGCTATGAAACACTAGAATTAAAGGGAGGCAAATTGATCTCCATCTGGTATAGGATTATGCTCACATTCAGAAAGGACTTTAACGCTTTCTCCCACAAAAACAAATTTAGATATTTAATCTATATTATATAAAATTGTTTATATAATATATATCAAAGCATATGTGAAATATAAAATTTATATTGAATTTTTACATATGGAATATATATGTGTATAAAATTCTACCTCATAAGTGAACATACAGACCATTGGACAGTACTGAGGAAAACGGTTACTACACTGAAGTCTGAAGCTCTAAGACTGGGAGTTTGAGTCACGTTCTAAATACCTGACATTTTACCATGACTTCTCACCTGCACGGGCTCTCTCAAACCATCAAGGCATTCTGCCAAATACTAGAATTTCTGCTGACTCTGGATTTTAACAGCCAGCTTTGTAGAACCGAAACACTTTTCTGTAAGTAATTTTTTTTTCCCTTGCACACCCTTCCCAGGCTGACCCAGATCAAGAGAAAAACTCTTTACTGCTTTGAACATATCCTCAGAGTCAGAAGGCATAGTTCCCCGGCACCTCAGGTACTCAGCCTTTGTTTGGCACCCACTTGCTGTTATTCTACACTTCTTACCACCTTGTTAGAATTTACCGGCTCCTAATTCAGACATGCGTCTCCACTTGTGATAAAAACACAACTAATGAGCAAGTATTCACCAAAGTAGGAGCACATGCCCATAGAGCATCTCTGACAGAGCAGGATGCAGCCCAACTGAAGATGACTCTTTGCTGAAGACAACTGGAACCACTGCTCCTAACATTTCTATGCAAATCTTCATTCAGAGGGCATTCTCGCAAATGGAAAAGCATTATGCCAAAGACCACCCAACGTCTTAGGTATCCAATTATTACAACTTTTGTAATATTCCATGAGTTATTTTTCATTTTTCCCAAATAAAAGAGCTTCAAACTGAAGGAGTTTTCCATTTTAAACACAACTCTTAAAAGTATATGAGTGTCCAGCTGGCTCAACAGAAATCTGTGCAGTATTTTTACTTTGCTGGGGAAAGGAATTAAGAATATGGCACTTTCTCCTCTATAGCTCCTCTAAAATTAGAATCCCAACAGTCAGGAAGAAGAGCTAATTCACTCTCCTGGATGACAGGAACTAGATCTCATTCACTACCATATCCCGGCTACTTAGTATAAACCTCAAAGCATTTGGCAACTTGGTAATGAGGCAGCTCTAGTAGGCTTTCAAATATAGCTTCTGAATTAATAAGCAAAACTAACAAAGCAGCAAGCTCAACAAAAGTTAAGCATTAATGTTCATCAATGTTTATGAATCAAACTCTTTGGCTTGACAAAGAAGAACAGAGAACAATGTAGTGTTGAAATGTGTAGCTGCCTTATAAAACTTTATTTTCAAATGCAACTACTAAAATTAATTAAGGGTTATCTGGCATTAAAAAACAACCAGGATAACAGATTATTGTTTAACTGAAGGGCAAAAGAACTTGGAAGAAATGATGATTCCACTATATCCCCACCTTACCTTCCCAGGGGCCCGGGGTAGATCTTTTCACTATGGAGGTCTGAACTGTTCCACTACCAAATACACTACTGGGATGGCTAAATCAATTTAGCTTCTACACAATTTAGCTCCTAAATTCAGCTTTTTAGCTACAGCTTTGACTTTCTAAGTAAGAACGTACTTAGGAACCCAGTAGGTGACAAAAAAGAATGTTAGGATAATGAGTCTTAATGCAAGAAACTGAATGAAGGGAACCATTTGAGAGGATTAACTGAATCCTGTTACCAAAGAACACTTTTAAAATGCTTGAAAACAAGAAGGTGTATTTGCGCTGTGCTCTGTCTTTCCAAGCGTACCACGGCTTGCCTTTTACAAGTAAAACTGTTTTCAGTGAAGTTGAGAAACAACAGTATTAGCAGTGCAAGAAATTATTTGAATAGCTGTCTGCATTCATAGCCAAGTTCACAAAAAGGAAATAAAACCACTCAGCCTAGGAAAAGCCAGACATAATGTTAAATGTCTTAACTTCAAGTTTCTCTGGAATATTTTATTCAGAAAAAAAAAACTTTTAACAGAAGTAAAATACTTATCGAAAAAATTTTGTAGGTTACAAAACTGTCTTTTCCACACCAATTTTATCCCACACTTTTTCTTACATGGAATCCACTGTCCACTTTAGGAAGATGACCACCACTTTCCTAGAACTGACAGCTTTAACATTATTAATAGAGTTTTAATACACAGCTAACCGGTTGCTCCCCATATCTTCCCATCTCAGTAAAGGACAGAGACGTATTTCTAGGCTCTCAAAACAGAAATCCATTAGTAGAAGAGAATGTAGGGTAAACCAAAGTGTTTTTCCCACTATAACACACCACTCGACACTCTGACACACAATTTTCAGGAGATACTAACTGGTGTCTTCTAATCCATTTAATTCTATCAACTCAAATGTAACAGCAGATCCTATAGTTAGAAGGCTCAGTCCCCCCGAAAAGTGCCTTTCACTGCAGAAGTCAAACAGAAACCCCTGCTTGTCACCTACACTTGCAGCTAACCACTCTAAGGAATCCCATGATGTCTCCCTCAGGTTTGATTACTTTTCTAGAACAGCTCATGGAATTGAGAGAAAAAAAACTAATGTAAGTATTATAGAATGAATAGGATTTGGCTTCCTAAACCACAAGTCTTATATTAATGGTTAATGAATCAGTGCTAATGGTTGATGGATTAGGGTGAGGGTTTGATCTAATTACAGTGTCTGCAGGCAGGGCCTTTGGGGAGTGATTGGATTGGATTAGGTTGCTAGGGAAGAGCCCCATGATCAAATCATGATGGCTTTAGAAGGAGTGACCACATGTGCTTCCTGACCTGCCGTGTGCTAGTTCTTCCACACACACTCTGCCACTGCCAGCTTCCAACAGATGCCAGACTACTCAGACTGTTGGTTCTTGAACCACGGACCTTGAACAGTAGTCGAACATAAACCTTTCCCTTTTAAGTGGCTCCTCTGAGGCATTTTAGCTAAATTAACAAAAATCTAATACAATGTGTTTATCCATTTATCATTAAAAATATATAAATAAAGGACAGCGATGAACAGCCCATTTCAGATGCAAAAGCAGAGGTATGAAAGAAAGGGCGTGGAGCCTCCAATGCCCTTTAGGTATACCACCTTCCAGGTAGCACCACATATTCACCCACCCAGAAGCTCCTCTTGGGACTTTTTGTGCGCATCACTGAGTAGACACAATTGATTAAGTCACTGGTTGCCCCACTGAGCTGGCACACTGGGTGAATCACTGGGGATCAACTCAGCCTTCAGCCCTTCTCCTCTACCCGGAGGCTGAAGTGTGGGGCCAGAAGTCCCAGCCCTCGAATCCTGCCTGGGTCTTTCTGCCCTGGGACGCCTAGCCATCGGTCATAGCAACAGCATACTAAAATCACTCACCCCTCAAGAGGTCCCAAGGGTTTTAGAAAACTGAAATGAAGGCCAAACATGTACTTCATAACATCACAATTAGCAAATTCAGTTTGTTCTGCTTTTAGCACATTTTCCCCACAACCTTCATGACTACCTCCAAGCCACCATATTTTCCCAACTGGATGCTATACAAGAGGCGGATTTGTCTCATCCCTCCACCCTTGCCTGTCTATGGTCTGTATTACACATCACTCTTCTGACCAAGACCCTCCTCTTCAGTACCATATCCTGGCCAGGATAAAATCCCAAATCCTCAGAGCAGGCATTTGGCCTCATGGTTAAGACGGTGGTTAGGATGACCGTACCCCATTTCAGTGTGCCTGGCTTCAGTTCTCAGCTCTGGCTCCTAACTGCAGCTTCCTGCTAATGCAGACCCTGGGAGGCAGTGGCGATGGCACAACTGTTTTGGGGCACTGTCACTAGGTGGCAGACCTGGATTGAGTTTCTGGCTCATGGCACTCACCCTTCCCAGCGCTAGCCATTGCAGGCTTTGGGGAATAAACCAGTAGAGTTTATTCTCACTGCCTCTCAAATTAACAAAATGTTTTTTAGAATCCAAAATCTTCCACATCTGCAAGAATCTCACTTCTGCGACTGCAACCTTGAGTCAATCACTCTTGCCCTTGCTCTTCGGCAGCAACCTCACTTGTGAAGTTTACCACTGCTGTGTTTTTCTACTTGGAACACACTTCTGCCAAGAACTACACATGGTTCATTCTCTTGCTTCTTTCAAGGAAAGAATCAACCCACCCTTATCAGTCTAATCTTCTCTGACCAACAGACCTAAGACACATGCCTCACGATTACCTTTAGGTAACACTTAGCCTGCTTGATTTTTCTTTAAAGCATTTATTCCACCTGACCTATTACTTATTAGAATGAAATTTAAAATAAACAGATGATGTATTTACCTCTTAACTGACATTCTAAATGGTTAGGATTCAATTAATTGTTTACTAAAAGAGAGTACAAACAGCCCCTAAAAGGGACTTACAGACCAAGAAGTGAAGAATGTAATATACACCTGGGATCCAGAACACCAACTCAAATAACTACAAGAACACTTTCTGGGGAAGTATTTGGCACATCAGTTAAATCACCATGTGGGATGATTGCAACCCATACTGGAGTACCTGGATTCAAGCTCCTGATTCCAGCTTCGTGCTATTGCAGTTTTAGGAGGCAGTTGATGATGACTCAAGTAGTTGAGTTCTTGACTCCATGTGGGAGATAAGGACTCAGTTTCAGGCTCCTGAAGTGGGCATGGTCTGGCCCTGGCTGTTGTGGACATTGAATGAGAAAACCACAGATGAGAGCTGTGTGTGTGTGTGTGTGTCCATCTAAGCTCGAGAATGAGGGGAATGAACATCAATTACAAAAACATCATGAAAAAGCTGGAGGAGAGCAGAGAAATAATGTTCCTCTCTCACCCCATCTCAAAACACTCAATACACTGTTCCTCATTTGGGAGGCATTCAATAATAAATAGCCTTCTGGAAGTGTGAACATTTTTATTTTTATTTTGCTGGAGAGTAGAGAAGAATTAGTGGGCTGGTGTTTTCTCAGGACTTAAGCTTATAAAATCTGACAAAGGGAAAAAACCAGTTGTAGTTGGTGAGGTAAACTCTGCAAATTCTCATAAAATACAAATCCCCAGCTATGCACTGGATGGGAAGGGTTCTGTTTCAGGCGTGCAGGGGAGAGAAGGAGAAGACTGTGCTATTTTTAAGATATTGGGTAAGAATGGCTCTTTTCCACTTTGATATTCTTGAACCACCCAAATGTCGTGTGTCCATGCAGCGCTGTCTGGATACAATCAAAGGCAAAGCTCTGAATTGAGAGGAAGGAGGCAGCTCATCTTCTCACATGCTGCTACCAGTGATTTTTTTTTAAGCTTTGTGACCTAGAAAGGAGATGTACGGTATGAATGATGCACGCTCTGCAGAGAACACAGGGCGTCATCAGTGTCTATTTATACCTCCAGGAAGGAAAAAGTGAGTACAGGGCAGTGATTCTAAACTCCAAGGACCAAGTATGCAAAGATCATCTGGAAGAAACAATAAACAACACAGCAAGAGAGGTTGATGCAGTCAGTCAGAAATAAAAGGTGAAGCCCCCCACTCCTGTTTTCCTTGGTTTTTCCAAAATCTGGTCAGCTTTTAAAGAATTTCAAGTTGATCCCCTGCTATTTCCCATTACTGTGTAAAGAAAGCATCCCAGGGCTAAGTCCAACAATGCCACCCACATTTTAAAAACTGGCTCCATTCCCTATGTGCATACACATTCACATTTGGCTATAATCTCAAGCCTGGATGTACTGAAAGTCTTCGAGGAAACTGCTTCAATATTAAGAGAGAATTTAGAGGGGCCAGCGCGGTGGCACAGCGGGTAAAGCCACTACCTGCAGAGTCAGCATTCTATATGGGCACTGGTTCTAGTCCCAGCTGCTCCTCTTCTGATCCAGCTCTCTGCTTTGGCCTGGGATAGCAGTAGAAGATGGCCCAAGTCCTTGGGCCCCTGCATGCATGTGGGAGACCCAGAAGAAGCTCCTGGATCCTGGCTTTGGATTGGCACAGCTCTAGCTACTGCAGCCAACTGGAGAATGAACCAGCAGAT
Source organism: Oryctolagus cuniculus (assembly GCF_964237555.1). NCBI lineage: Eukaryota > Metazoa > Chordata > Mammalia > Lagomorpha > Leporidae > Oryctolagus > Oryctolagus cuniculus. Next base: position 118,168,686 of record NC_091440.1, on the reverse strand, counting down.
GGAACCCCCCCCCGCCCCGCCGCCGTGTGTATGTGTGTGTGTGTGTGTATGTGTAACTCTTTCAAATAAATAAATAAATCTTTAAAAAGAGAGAGAGAGAAAGAGAGCAAGAAAGAGGGAGGGAGGGAGGGAGGGAGAATGAATGAGAGAATTTAGAAAAGCCTTAGAGTGACTTAGGTGATTTAACTCCAAAAAATGAGCAAAAAAAAAAAAAAAAAAAAAAAAAAAAAAAAAAAAAAACAAGATTTACACAAATTTGTACAATAGAGAATGTTCCTCCATGTATGCAGTCTCTCTAACATGGCAAAGACCCCAATCTAGCTATTCATGCTGATTTCTGTACCCTTAGAGAATTTGATGTCATGTTTTTCCCAAAGACTTCCATTCGTTCCTAATGCAAGCTGTGTAATGGAAGGCCCAGCAGAAATGATGCTCTGAAACCTACCCATTTTGCCCATATTTAACCCAATTAGTTGCACAATATGGCTGTCTTGGTTTGCCTGTGGAGGTCTTTTACAACAGCAGAGATGGATTTGCTGACAGCTGGCCAGTGAATGAGGTGTTCTCCAAGGCTTGTCACTAGGGATTTCCTAGCTCAAAATGTACAGATGCCCCTTCAAGGGTACTTCAACAAGTTCATGGGAAAATGGAACTAGGGAGCAGGGTTAGCCTAGTGCTCACATCAGGGAACCTGGGTTCAATTCCCAGCTCTGGCTGCTACTTCTAGCTTCCTGGGAGACAGCAGCAATGACTCAACTAACTGGGTTCCTGCCACCTATATGACAAATCTGCATCGAGTTCTCCAGCTCCTGGCTTCAGCTTCAGCCACTGTCAGCATGTGGGGAGTGAATCAGTGGATGGCAGCGCTCTCTGCATGCACTCACACTCTCTATCTCTGTTTGACAAATAAAAATTAAAAAAGAAAAAAGAAAATGGAATTAAAATTTATTTTGGTGCAAAAATTTTAAATCTTTGCATCATTTTTCATAGTACATATTTTTAAGAACTTTCTTATGCATGAATTTCAACACTTTGGGACCCAAATTTACTTATCTTTTAATCCCATTTCCATGAATTTTTTCAAGTCCTCTTATTTTAGAGGGAAGAGAAATCTAACGCACGTGGAACCCTGATCTTCGGGATGGCTTTCCCAGTCGGAGGCTGGAGGAGGAATAAGGAACACAGGACAGATACAAAAGCTCAGTCACACATACTTGAAACTGACGGGTGCTGGATAAATATTTGCTTATTTATTCTATGATAGAGGGCAAAGAATTACGTGCTAGGCCATCTTAAAAAAAAAAAAAAAAAAAAAAAAAAAAAAACCTCCACATGCACTATACCAACAGGAACTTGATTTTCAGGAGTTCACTAGCTACAAAGCTTTCTTGTCTTGAACTTTTTGCTACACAATCCAGAACTGCAAAGTTGTTCTTTTTCTCTTCCCACACTGCCACAAAGAAAGTCATTAAAGAAGGCTGCTTTTAAATCGCAATAAACCTGGCATACACAAAATTAGTTGTTCTTCCATAGGTTATGAAAGCACAAATATTCAGGGGACATTTTGATTTGGGGAAATATTTCTGAGAGGAAGTGAATTATGGTCCATGAGAAAATTCACTCTGTGAAGCAAAGCAGACCAGCAATGCATATCTATTTCTCTCTTTCAAAAGAAACTTCATTTTCTTGGAATATGATTTTTTATGATTCTCATACTTAATTTTTAATTTAAGTAATGCATCTCTTTATACTTTTCAGCATTGCAACTGTAAGCCAAAAGTCTACATTCCCACTAAACAAGGGTCTTTTTGCTTTTTACTTGTTAAATTTTATTATGAGAAGTATTAGGCCTTTTTATTCTAACAAAAATTTAACTCAAAATTAAAAAGAAAAAGGAAGGACAGAAGAGGAAACAAAGGGAGGGAGGGAGGGAGAAAGGAAGTAGCATTATGCTCTTAGAATTTTATTTACAAAGCACATTGAATCTGTTAAAAACTAATCAAAAATTAAAAAAAAAAAATCTATGCACCCTGGGGTGGGGGGAAGCAAGCCAAGGAACCTATTCAAATACATTTCACTTACACACAACCGAAGCAGATATTCCTGTTACGCAACCAAAATGAAGAACACCGGTCAAATTATCTGCATCTGATACTTCTTTCCGATTTCTCCATTTTACATTTAGATACGTGATCATGATGATGACGATCTTTACGCATTCCAAAAAATAGTGAGTTATTTCTCCTAAATAGCTTATATTAGCAAGTACTTCTAGTATGTTTGTAATTTCTTCTTTCTCCCACACCCTCTTCCACATCTATGCAAGTCACCAAGTTCCTGCATCCACGTTATGCAAGTCACCAAGTTCCTGCATCCACGTTACGGGTGAGGACATCGGAACACCATTTTAGCAATAGCCACAGGTGAGGTTCCTATGGTTTGCTGCCGAATGTCCCCCAAAGACCCAAATGTTGAAGGAATGGTCCCCCAGGGTACCAATTTCTACAGTAGAAACCTTTAGAAATTGGTGTTTGGTGGGAGATCATTAAGTCATTGCAGGGTGGGATGCCCTTGGCAGTTACTGCCATAGGACTACTATTGTTAAGAGCCTGAGTTTGGGACCAGTCTCTCCCTCCTCCTCTCCCTCTCCCTCCCCCTCTCCCCATCCCCCTTTCTCTCCGCCCCCCCCTCTGGATCTCCCTCTCCCTCTTTCTCTCTCTGCTTCCTGGCTCCCAATGTGATCCTTCCTGTGCACCTATTTTACATTTGCTATGGGGCCTTCATCAGAGTTAGTAGTCTGCCGTTTGGACTGTAGCCTCAAAATTCATTAAGACTCTTTCCTTCCCAAGCAACGTGTCTCAGGCATTTCAATGTAGTCACAAAAAAGTGACTAATACAGTGATAAATTAAGATTTTTATCCCCAAGGCTACCTTTATATTATATTTTCTTCAAAGCAATTTCTATATTGCTTCTTGCAAAAAGAATTAAAAAGCAGCAGTAAGTGTTGGCAAAACTAAAGCACAAGTTATCCTTTATTAAGAAAAATATTGTTTTTATGAAATGCAACACACCTATAAAGGAGTACTTCAATGTGGAATTCTGACTTGTTCCAACTCTGCTCACTATCAGATTGATGAATTATGGAAGATGAATGATCATGCATGCAGCATGACTTATAACCAAGGATAACTCATCCTATTTTCTGTGTCACTGGTTTTTTCTTCACCATTATCAATGGACAAGATAGCTTTAGGCATCTCAGCCATAACATGCTTACATTTATAAACTTTAAGCATATGCTTCCATTTTCAGTGTTTTAAACTGAGGCAATTATTTTAAAAGACACACAGTCATACATCGCAAGGTTATTTTAGCTTTAACTTCCAAACAGCTAGATGTGATTAGATTTTTACATATTCCTAGAGACCACAGATTTCAGAATCTATTGTACAATTTCTGATTTTCACCACACTGCAGTGCCATTGATCATTTCCATTTGTCCCCTACTTTCATCCACAGGACAGGGTCACATTTCCCTTTGTCTCTGAGCTCTGTGAGGCCATGCATGGCCAATGAACAAGTATGCCCTACCACTCAGAAGTGCTAAGAGCCAGGGCTGATCTACCACTTCCCTCCACCCGGCTCATAAGATTGCCGAAGTTGTCAAACAGAGCTTGTTTTAAAGAAATCCTGATTTATAGGATCTGTGGGGAGCAACCCGGACTGGACTGAGTTACTGGAATTAAGACTTATTCTATGCATCTGCTCTCCCACAGTATGGCGCTGGGAGAGGAGAAAACAGCTTCTACGCAGCTGCCTCTTGCCAACTTGAGTGATGACCTCCAGGAGCTGATCCTGATCCTGATTGGAGGAGAGCAGCGTACTCGGCGTGTGGGCAGCCGAGTTGGGATTGGCGGAGGAGGACTATAAAGGAGGAGAGAGACAACATGCACCAGGAACATCTAAGGGGAGCGACAAGGATCTTCCTCCCAATCCACATGGACATAAGAGAAATATCTGAGGTACCCAGAGTCCTCCAATATCAGGGCACAGAAGTTCGTGGTCAAGGCTGCAGTCTTTCAAGTTCAGCTTCTGCCACATACTAATTGCATGAGCTCCTGAATTCTTCATCCATGAAATTCTACTTCTCCAGTTTACCATGAAGATGAAATAAATGATTATATATCAAATGTTTATTTTAGAAAAGCACCTCTTAGGGAGAGTTAACTGGTCAATCTAGCTCATTTTATCACCCATAACATAAATAAGCCATTCTTCTACATCACAGTTTTTCATTCTTCCTCCACTAAGGATGTTGCCTTCGAACAGCCTCAACTGTTCCAATTCCACTCTCCTTCAGGCTCCATTCCATTCAGATGTCTCCGAATGTTCCCTAGGCCCCAGGAAATAATCTCTTCGAATTCTGAACTAGAAGATAGTTTCTAACTGCTTCATGGCAATTAATGAATACACTACTCGAAGTGTTATGTTTTTCTTTTCTTTCTTTCTTTCTTTTTTTTTTTTTTTTTGGACAGGTAGAGTTATAGACAGTGAGAGAGAGAGAGAGACAGAGAAAGATTTTCCTTCCATTGGTTCACTTCCCAAATGGCCAGCATGTCCTGCGCTGCGCTGATCCGAAGTCAGGAGCCAGGTGCTTCCTCCTGGTCTCCCATGTGGGTACAGGCGCCCAAGCACTTGGGCCATCCTCCACTGCCTTCCTGGGCCACAGCAGAGAGCAGGACTGGAAGAGGGGCAGCCAGGACTAGAACCTGGCGCCCATATGGGATGCCAGTGCCGTAGGCGGAGGATTAACCAAGTGAGCCACAGCACTGGTCCCTCTATGTTTTTCTTTACTCTGTTCTCATGTAGCCAGTACTTCTTCCCGGTAATCCATGTACATTCCCAATAGCACACACTTGTAATGCTTTACTGATCCTCATGGTTGAATTGTTCAAAAATAGATCCAATTGTAACATATAACTTAGTTATAATTTGTTACTATAGTACATGTTTATACACACAGTGAAACCATAAGTATTTCACAAAACAGGTGACCTTCAAATGACATACAGCTGAGGTGATAGATGCACTAATTACTCTGACCTGATCATTACACATTGTACACACATGTTGAAATGTCAGACTGTATCCCATAAACATGCACAATTACTGTATGTCAATTAACTGATAAAAAGTTAGAACTTCTGTTTTAAATACTGGTGGTTTTTCTCCCTTTACCTCTAAGGAATCAATGATTAGATAAAGTCATTCCTCTAAAATGGCATGTCATGCTGATGAGAAATCCTAAAGGAAAATTTACAATCTTTGACAGAAAAGGCCCAGCTCCCACATTCCAGGAGCAGAAAGGGAAGAAAGCTCATCTTCCACAGTTGGTCAGATAGCATTTTTCACTCCCAGAGCCATAAAGATGTCACAAGGCAGAGAGGAATCCTTGTAAACAACTTAATGTTTGAAAAACAGTCTGCTATTTTTCCCCAGACTCCACTGCCAAGAAAGCCTAGTGTTCCTCGATACCCTTTGTCGCCTTGGCTATGGTAATCCAGTGTTCAAGCAGTACTGGGACTTACTGAGAAAGAAATTCACTCTTGAAAAGCAACTGGGCTCTGTAGTGTGATCACTACAACCTGAAAAGAATGTGACCTAGCCCAGACCTCTTAGTTTAAATGATCACACAAAATTAAAAGGGACTTGGAGAAGAGTGCTTGCTTATTATCCCGATTGCAACTTTTCTTAAAAAAAACAAACAAACAAACAAAAAAAAAAACAACTCTAACTTTTAATCTTTCACTAAAGCCAACCCCAATCACCCATAAGGTCATGAAACTATCTCATAAACTCCTTCTCCCTCATATATTCCTTTAAAATTTAAGACTTTTGGAGACTGAAACTTACAAATTAAATCCAAACTACTCCTTATAAAAACACAGGGACTGGCACTATGGGACGGTAGGGAAAGCCTCTGCGTTTAACACCAGCAGCCCACATCACCATGGGTTTGAATCCTGGCTGCTCCACTTCCATTCCAGCTCCCTGCTAATGGCCTGATAAAGTCAGCAGCAGAAGGCACCCATGTGAGAGACTTGGATGGAGTTCCTGGTTCCTGGTTCGCATCTGGCCCAGCCTTGGCCACTGTGGTCATTTGGGGGGTGAAGGAGCAGCTGGAAGGTCTCTCTGTGTCTCTCTTTCCCTCTTTGACTTGCAGGTAAGTTAACAGATCTTTAAAAAACAAAAGAAATCACTCAAAAAAGAAAAAACACAAAGCAGAGAAGTAGCTTAAACAGAATACATCCTGTTCACTTCTCATATCGATATCACACACATTGATCCTTTCAAACATGGGTGTTTCTCACATTCGTTAGTGTCAGAGCTTAATCATATTTCTTTGGATCCTGCACCTAAAAACAGTTTTAAAATATTCTTTATGTTAACAATTCCCAAATAAAAGCAACCCAGAATATAAATGCAAAAGGTAATGAGTTTCAACGTATATAGAAATAGGCAGCCATCATTGAAGTTCCTTTAACAACAACTCAATGTTCTCAGAAAAGCAAATCTCTGTGAAGCTGTGCTGTTTGTTCCTTGTTTCCCTTGTGACATCCTGATGGTTTAAACTATTCTGTCGCTGAAAAACTCTGGAGGTTTGGGAGGGTTCAGAGGAAGGTTCCACTTTCTTTTGAAAGTTGTAATTCCAGTGAAACAATACAATTAACTTCTCCTGCTTTGCAAATATTAGGAAATTATCATTACAAGACTACAAGGTAAAGACATACATATGCATTTTAGAGTAAAGATTCAGGGGCCTGAGCTGTAACTTAGTAGGCTAAGCCTATGCCTGTGGCGCTGATGTCCCATATGGGCGCCAGTTCGAATCCAAGCTGCTCTTCTGATCCAGTTCTCTGCTAATGGCCTGGAAAAGCAGTGGAAGATGGCTTGAGTGTTTGGTTCCCTGCACCCATGTGGGAAATCCAGAAGACACTCATGGTTCCTGGCTTTGGAATGACCATGCAGCCATTTGGGGAATGATCCAGCACATGGAAGACCTCTCTGTCCATTTCTGTATGTAAATCTGCCTCTCAAAAAAATCTTAAAAAAAAAAAAAAAGTAAAACCTTAGCAGACACCCCTTGTGCCCAGAGCATGAACAATACTGGAATATCAAATTATTTTTCCTCAAAAGATAAGCAGGCAGCAATAACCAATGATGTGAACATTTTCAAGTACAATAATACATACATCAAATGCAGCCTTTATTTGGTGTTCTTAACATATTATTGTAGAAAGGCAGTCTATTTTCTTTAAAGATTTACTTATTTACTTGAAAGAGCTGCAGAGAGGGGTGGGGGGGTGGGGAGGTCTTCCATCCGCTGGTCCACTCCCCAGTTGGCCATGATGGCTGGAGATGTGCTGATCCGAAGAGCCAGGAGCCAGGAGCCTCCCCCAGGTCTCCACAGATGGCACTTAGGCCATCCTTCCCTGCCATCCCAGGCCACAGCAAAGAGCTGGATTGGAAATGGAGCAGCCAGGACTGAAAACGGTGCCCATATGTGATGCCAGCAATGCAGGCGGCAGCTTTACCTGCTACGCCTCAGCGCCGGCCCAAAACGTAGTCTAAGAGATGATGATCATTTTTCCTTTCATGAATGAAAACAACAAATGTTATGAGTAGTATAATAAAGCTTCATTCATGTTTCCCATTTTTCTATGTTGACTAGCTGACATAAATAGCCAAAATGCATACCGCATGTCATTTATAAAAATCAGAATAAATGTCTTTTTACACCTGAGTCTTGAGCTAACAATTAAACATTCTCACTGCTTTCATCTCTTTCATGCCAAAGCTGAAGTTTTTTGAAATCTTGTCATATTATGGATGATTACAAAAATATTTTGAAAGTACGTGAAGATTTCATTTTTTTTTTAACTTTTGTAGCTGACTTAAAGACCAAATATATTAAGTGATAAGAGAATCTAAGAATCAGGGTTCTGCCTCAATGATTAAAAGCATCTACTCGGGGACTGGTGCCGTGGCTCACTTGGTCAATCCTCTCCTTGCGGCACCGCCATCCCATATGGGCGCCGGGTTCTAGTCCTGGTTGCTCCTCTTCCAGTCCAGCTCTCTGCTGTGGCCTGGGAGGGCAGGGGAGGATGGCCCAGGTGCATGGGCCCCTGCACCCGCATGGGAGACCAGTAGGAAGCACCTGGCTCCTGGCTTCGGATCGGCGGAAAAGGAAGACCTTTCTCTCTCTCTCTCTCCCTCTCACTGTCTATACTCTACTTGTCAAATTAAAAAAAAATTAAAAAAAAAAGCATCTACTCAACTGGAAGTAAGGCACTGGGTTTGTAGTTGCGTCACATGAAACATGTGAATTCAGAACATCACACAGTCAATATCCTAAGCAATGAAGATGTTATGACAGAAGCTAAATCTCTCCAACATTTCTCCATCAGAATGTGGATGTGCGTGCACACCGCACTCGTTCCTACTATACTCTGCAGGGCTTTTGAGATGAGTGACTTTGGAACCACATTTTCTCATATTACTAAATCACTAAGTGCAATGTCAACATCTGAAAATAATTATTTCTGTGTATTCGCATAACCTTGGAATGCTGAGAAATGTATTTGGCTTAAGACACAGTGTAACAGCCATGAGAACTCTGCCTCAACATTATATACAGCAAACTTCTTTAAGGGAGGAATTACTATGTGGTCAAATTATTCTAGCAAACATTGAAAAGCTGGTTATGCTGAAGCTAAACTAAATGTTCAGGAGGCTGCACACCTGTAGATAGTTAAAATCTTCCTTAAAAGAGAAGTGGGAGTAACTTGGTAAACTCTGGAGAAAATGGAACTGATTCTAGCAAGACTATACATCCAAGAATAGGAACACTTCTTAACTAGACAGAATCAGCTATAGAAGATCCCAAAAGTCAACATTAGCAATGGTTTTCCATAGATCTTCTTTGGAAGACAACTTTAATGGAATGATTCTGTTTTCACAAGCAGTCTGCTTGAGAAAAATCTATTTTCTGGACATAAAAAAGCATTTAGGAAAAATGAGAAAAATTGCTAAATATGAGCACTCTGACAATATCCCTCAATTTAGTTCAAGTCAAACTTTTGAGCTATGAGCCCCAAAGGATGTATATTATGATAATGGAACCTGTGTGAATTAACGTCTACTTTCCAGCCTAGACCCAGAATCACTGCACTACCAGCACCTAGTAGGACCACAACCAACATTGGTTAAGTGAATTAAAGCTCTGTCTTTTCCCAAATGTGGCCCTCAATTGTTTTCACCCATTTGTAGCAAAGTTGGAGAGGGCCTGAAATTTTGTCATAAACCATCTACTAGCCTCTAGTAGTCTCAAAGTTGATTGATCTCACATAACTCAACAATCACAACTTTTTTTAAGTAGCAGAGTCCAGATGTAAACACTCTTTTTTAAAAAAAAGATGTATTTATATATTTGAAAGGCAGAGTTACATAGAGAGAAGGAGAGGCAGAGAGAGAGAGAGAGAGATTCGCCGGTTCATTCCCCAAGTGGCCAGAGTAGTGCCGATCTGAAGCCAGGAGCCTCCTCTGGTCTCCCACGTGGGTGCAGGGGCCCAAGCACGTGGGCCATCTTGTACTGCTTTGTCAGGTCAGGCCACAGCAGAGAGTCGGACTGGAAGTGGAGCAGCTGGGACTCAAACTGGTGCCCATACAGGATGCCAGCACTGCAGGCAGCAGCTCCCCCCAGTATACCACGGCGCAGGCCCCGGAGTCAATACTCTTAAACAACTGCATGGAATCAAACTCAAAACAGTATCTTAACTTTTACCTACGACCCCAGCAGGAGAGAAAGGAAAAGAGGAAAAAGAAAAAGCCACAACTACTGTTATTGCAGAGAAGTAACAACTAAAATTAGCTCACTTACCCTGCAAAGGAAAGTCCTGTCCTAAGAGGAAAACCAGTTCACAATTATTGTATCCTAAACCTTACTAAGGTTGAAAGAGAGGGCTAATTTGCAACTATCTAGAAAAGGCTTTGGTGTCTAAAGAACAACTTCCACTTGTCAAATATGCACATGATCTTAACTGAGAATTTAAACCTCTCTAGTCTCAATTCCCCTCCAAAAGAGAAAAAGAATACAATATAATTTATAAAACACCCTGGTCCCCTGAGAGTGTATGCCTCATGGAACTTGGAACAGGCAGAGTAAAATCAGACCTCACTCACTACCCTCAGAGAGCAAAGGTGATGTGAAACTGGAATCCTGGAGAAGAAATCATACACAACTCCTGATGAATTCCCACTTCCTCTGACTAAAGACTTTCCTCCTTAATCCCAGACCCTGTAACCATCAGTCATTTTTGGTCTGTTATTCTAGTATGAGAAGTTGGACTTAAGCATCATAAAAGTTTGGGGGAAAAAAAAACATTGCTGAATACTAGTGAGCTCAGGGACTGATAATATGAACCTTTCACCCTAAGATGGTTCCTTGGGAAAAAGCAAGCAGCGTGGTTTCCCCCTATGACGCCCGGCTTGCCCCTCTCCCATTCTCCCAGGTGGTGCTATAACATTTAGCAGCTGCTGTCACAGTATCTTTAACATCCCAGAGATGTTTTTTTTCTTTTTTTTTTTTTGAGGGGGGGAATAATCAGAGTACTCTTTAGTTTCGCCACCACTGGTGCTTAGGAAAAGTTGTATTTAAAATCAGGAGCTAAAATACCGATCTTGACTCAGCCCTCCGAAGCAGAGCCTAGGAGTCTGTGTTTCCAGGTAACTCAGAGGTGGCTGCTCCAGGAACCCCATGCTGCATGGAAGTAATCTATCACCTCACTTTTACCTGTGTCATTTAAAGGATACCACACAAATTCCTCCCACACCAGAAATCTAACACCGTACCAGAAAGACCACAATAAAGAGGCAATGAGGAGAGCACAGTTCAATTCCCTTCTTTAATGTGTGCACCCAGATGTGATGCCATAACCTGTGCAATCTCCAAAATGACCATTTCCAGCAGTTGCCTAGACTAGGACATAGACACACCTGTGCATTTCCTCTGTGACCCGTACAATAGCTGTGAGCTAAGCACAACAGTTATAATTACCATTTTAGAACAGAGAAAAACAGATTGAGCAAGTAAAGCAACTTATTCATGGTCTGCTAATGAGCAGGAGTGAGATCGAGGAATCAAACTCTAATTTTGTGTCCCCAACTCTAGAATCTGTCCAGTCTAACAGTGCCTTTCACATCTCCCATCTTCCCTCCCTCCAGGACAAAATTCCCTTGACAATTGTTACAATACCAATCCAGCAGTTGTTTAACTTGGGTTGAGGGGGGAAAAAATCAGTGGCATATTTTGGGATCATGTTTTCAGTACATCCTGGACCCTAATTGTTTTCAGTCGTTTGGAAGACAAACCTAAATTCATTTTGGTGACATATAACAAAGGAAAGTTAAGATTCTGAACATTTGATTCAACAGCAGATATTTTCAATCAACATGAATACCGATGCCAGAGATCATCAACATTCGAAATCTTGTCAAAATGCTCCACGATCAAGAATTTCTCAATGACTCCCCAATAACAGGGTACACAGCTTGCTGTGGCAGAGGGGGCAACAGAAGCAGCCCCTGCCCATGTTCCTCCCCAAGACAGGATCTTTCTGGAAACTGAGCTCATCGTCCCCCAGGCCATCCTGTTTGTTTCCTGCTGTAACTCAGCACCCACTGAAACATCTACTGCACAGAAGGGATTCTCAGTATTTCACTAGAATAACCAAAACTGGATCCCAACAATACACAATGTCATAAATACTAAACTGTATCAATGTGTAGCCCTCATTTCCTTCTTCATAAGTGGATTCTTTTCCCCATCAATAGGGTTTAAAGTTTGTTCTAGAAATTGTAATTTAGGATAGTCCCAACTTCACTCCCCTGTCACGTTGCAGCGTGAGAGGCTGCAGGTAATGGCTCAAGTACTTGGGTCCTTGCCACCCACTTGGAAGCCCCAGAATGATTCTGTGTCTTCTGGCATCTGTCTGGCTCCATTTCAGCTGTTGCATCATTTAGGGGAATGAGTCAGAGGTATCTCTCTCTCCCCACCTCTTTCCCCTCTACTGCTTCCCCTACTTCTTCCTCTCCTCTCCCACTCTGTGTGTATGTGTGTCCTTCAAATAAATAAAGGGTGCTTTTTTTTTTTCAAAAAAGTTTTTCCTAGAGAAAATTCTTTTCCTTACAAACTGGTTAGAAATTACTCTTTAGGAACTGAAAAACATAATCCCAAGGCAATCTAACCCACTCTGCTCAAATACCACTGACTCACAGAAACACAAACAGCTCACATTTATTTTAAATATACGCTTCATGACATTGTAGAAATTAAATTTCTGATTTCTCTCCAGATCTTGGCTCAATCAGCATTTCATGAGAGAAAGAAATCTATTACAGGTTTCTCACAGCACCGCATGCCTCACTTCCTTAGATGGCATGTAGCTTTCTAGGTATTTCCTCTCCCTGTCCCTGCCACTAGATTACACTTCCTCTCACGACAGCAACCCTTACTGCTTCGCTCACCCAAGAATCCACTGCACCTGCCTGGCTATGATCCCTACAGGTCTAGGGTTACGAAACACAAGCAAACACTCTCAAAAACCATTTAGTTCTCAACACTCTCTCCGCCTCTGACATCAGATGCAGAAAGACAACAAGTTTTTCTCTGATAGTTCTGATTGGAGGCACAATATAGAGCAGAGATTCAAAGTCGCTGAGAAATGACACATGAAACAAATTTTAAGTTGACAACATTGCCAATGCATGAGCCCATCCTGGTCCACAGATAACTCACATGACAGTCATCACGAGCGAGAACTAAAGTCAAGTGAGCCAGCGTATATACGTATCTGTAGGACTCCTTCATCTCCTATAACGGAAACTTTGTACACTCTCCTACTTTCCTTTAGAAAATCTAACCTCATACAACCCCAGAAACACAGTGAAAAATTCAGTCTGTTTAGCGAGTAAATGCCTTGCCTCTGTTGCAGAAAACAAATAAACAGGGCCACTTCTGTGTGGCTCTGAGGAAATCAGTCCATCACCTTAGGCCTCTGTTTATTAGTCAGCAAATACAACATCACTCTAGTTCAAAAGTTCTATCCACACTGACACGATTATCATTGCTTTTCACAAAAGATTTGGGAAGACGGCAGAAGCCTTTCGTTGCAGATCTGTGTTTTAAACGTGCTCACAAATCAGAAGTCAGGTCAGCAGGCCGCTCCTGTCACTTGTTTTGCTTTACTACTCCAAAAACAGAAAAGCATGAATCTAAAAGCAATATGTAAATGTGTTATAAAAGTAGTATATTAAACAAGAATGTTTCTGTGCCAAAACACTTACACACAGCTGAAAAGGTAAGGCCTATAGATTATAGCTGCTTTCATGATTCCTCTTGGTTTATTTTACTGAATGTCAAAGAATTGAAATACTGAAGCCATGGGAAATGTGACATATCATAGCTACATGTTTGTCTAAATAGTAGTGGTGTGTGCATGTGTGTGTATGTGTGTATTCTTTCCAGACTGGTCACTATTGGACCAGAATAGAGTCCTAACATTTAGCATTCTTGATTTAATTTAATCCTCACAGTAACTCAAACGTCTTGATTTAAACAGAAAGCCTCGGTTTCAGAAAGGCAGCCGAGTTATGACTTTAAGATTAGGAAGCTGATAAAAAAATCTCTCATCTCCATTGTCAAACGTTCTATGTATGTACAGGATCCTATCCTTTTCCAACCAACACAACTTTTTTTTTCCCATAGGTGAACCTAGGTAGCAGAATAAGATTCCTACACACAAAAAATTAGAAATCAAAATGCATGCAAAATACTTTTTTTTTTGGCTCATTCATTGTCTTGGTAGCTTCTTATTCTTCATCTTTTATTTTCAAACAAAACCTAGCCTATTTTAGGCCCAATTTTCGAATGGCAAATAAATCAATGTGCAAACTTTATACTGGGGTAGTCATGAGGATGAGACGACAACCTAAGAACAGTCTCAGGACTGGAAGGATAGGTAAGACTGAAACAACATTCTGGGAGCAGGCGTTCAGACTTGTGGTTAAGAAGCCCATGACCCACACTGGAGAGCCTGGGTTTGATATCTGGCTCTGGCTCCTGACTCCAGCTTCCTGCTAACACAGGCCTGGGAGACAGCAGTAATGGTTCAAGTAATTAGGTTCCCACCACCCAAATGGGAGACCTGGTCTGAGTTCCCAGCTCATGGCCTTAGCTTGGCCCATTTCTCACCATTGTAGGCATTTGGGGAATAATCAAGCAGATGGCCGCTCTTTCTCCCCTTCTCTGTATCTCTACCTTTCAAAGAAAAAAAATAATAATGTATAAAACCAATCTACCAATGAATCCAATATTTAAGTACAGTCATGTGTGGCATACTAAAGTTTCAGACCACATCTATGACACTGATCCCATACAATTATAATAAATTTGGAAAAGTGATGGGGTAGCCATTATAACTTACTTTCTTAACACATTACTCAAATGTATTTGGTGGTCCTTTGTTTAAGCCTACTGTATTACCAATCATAGAAAAGCACAGCACATATGGGAGCAGGTACTTAGGCTTCTAATTATGACACCTGCACCCCCCAAACTCAGTCTCTGAGTTTGATTCCCAGGCCTGGCTCCTGACTCCAGCTTCCTGCTAAGTAGATGCTTGGAGGCAGTGATGATGTTTCAAGCAACTGGGTTCCTGTCTCTTAGATGGTAGATCTAGGTTTGCATTCCTGGCTCCTGGCTTTGGCCCCAGCCCAGTCCCAGCCATTGCAGATGTCTGGGGAGTAAGCCAGCGGATGAGATGCTCTCTGTCTCTGAAAAGAAATTTTTTAATAAAGTTTAGAATGCATAATACTTGATAATATGACATGTTACTAGTTTATGCACGTATTATACTTGTTATTATTTTAGATTATATGCCTACTACTTATTAAAAAATTAAAAGTTTACCATAAAACAGTATGCATGCTATGCCCAGCCTCAGCCTCAAATATCTTGTGTTTACTTCATCTCTTGACAGTTTAGAGAGACAATATGAAGTGTTTAATCTATACCAGCTAGGTTTAGGTAAGTACATTTTAAAATGCTAAAATCATCTGAGGATCCAATTTTCAGAACACATTCCCACCGTTAGGCAATGCATGACTGTATGTATTGTGGCAGTAACTGTAGCTGACTAAGAGTGACTTGCCTGAGGCTGAGGCAGGGGACAATTGTAGGCCTGTACAGGAACATGAACTTAAGGTAGTTTTCACACTAAACATGTCCCTTTCCATAGATCAGCTAGCCAACAGTAGAAAGAGGCCATCCATATTACCCTCACAATCACCCTGTTCATCCAGGTTCAGTGAAATTGTGTTCCTGTATATTACAATTAGGTTCCTAATGTTCAGGCATTGGGCAGCAGACAGTGCAGATTCATGCAACAGGGAATGATTCATGGCAAAATATGGTATTTTAGCATAAAATGTGAAACTTTACACAGAAGCCCACTACAGCGTTTCTTACTTTCATAGTTCTGCAGAACATTCACTCTCTGAAGATAAAATAAAGCACTCTGTTCCCAAAACAATGAATCAAAAACTTGGGTAATTCATCTCAAAAACGAAATGGAAAATTTTGTTTTGGGAGAAAAAAAGAAAAAGTTGTTAGAATATGAAGGCTTCATTTAAACCATGATGTTTATTGAAGCTAGAGTATACCCACTTAATCCTATGAGCAAAATTTCCTTAAAGGAAACACTCTTTCTGAAGGATATCGTTTGTGAATTCTGTATACCAAGAACTACGAGTGCTTCCTTCCTCTCTGCCTAGAAGACAACAGAAGACACAAAATGAAACATTCACTTGTTGCATTAAAATTTCATTGAATGTAGACGCCTTTGTAAGGGTCCCTGAGTATGTGTGTGAGAACTCAGGTACATTAGGAGAGGAAGAAATAAATAGGACCACAAAACAATCTTCTCAGTGTACTATTTAAATTTGAGTAATAAACATTTCCAATTTTATTCCCTTTATTTACTACTAATCATTGGGTAAATATCATCTTCTATATTTTAAATAAGAAAGTCTTATTTTAAATTTTTAAAAGCACTTTTTCAGTTTTCTATTATTGCATGCCCAAGTAATAGGTTAACCAAATTATATCAGTATGGTATGTACCTTCAATTTCCCTAGCATAAAGACAATGAGGAGGTCCAAAAATCCTTTATGTATTTAAAATGCCTTAAGATAAAACACATGTAGTTTGCTCTTCTTTTTGAGATAATTTGTCTTTTTCAGAAAGAAGAAATAAAAGCAGCAGTGAAGAGACTTTGGCAGTTAAGTTAACCACACTTTGGATGACAGACCCTATTACTGTTTATCTCTGACACAAACATGGAAATTTCCAAGACTGTAATGTCTGCAAGGCCCATTAGAGGGAGCCACAGGGAGAATTACTTCTATGGCAAGTGGTATTCAGGTGAACCAACCACTGGCAGAAAATGCCAAGTGACCCAAGAATATTAGCATACGGCAAGGAATGTTTCAAGCCACCAGGATCCTGACTCTGGATAGCACCTGCTGATCACCACGTCCCTGCATGACCAAGAGCCATTTGAACCTCGATTAACCTTAGATACAACTGAAACATAGAGGGTCTACTGGGGCAACTGTCCTTATAAAAGCAGCACACTACATAAATCGCTCACTAGCATTCAGAACACCTGGATGCACACTGACAGTTTCCTGGCAGCTTCCAACGCTTTTCAAACTATGCGGGAAGATGCAGCCAACTGCAGGAGGTAACTTGCCAGCATAATTTTTAAAGTTCAGGGAAAAATGGAGTCAAGATGTTTATTATGTCACAAAAAATTGTTGAAATGGATGCACAGTTTATTCATCCTGTGTGAAACACTTAAGCATCTAGAAAGAAAATATTTCTTAAAACAGTTTTTAAATCAACTTTCCATATTTGAAATGACTTAGTCTTGTTCTGCTTTCCAAACCTTGAAATCAGACCTTGTGCTAAAGACTAAACACTCACATCATCTTCCAAAGCAATCAGTATCTGCCTTTTCCTGAAAGCATTTAACTGGTGTTTAAGCAAAAGAATATCTTCCTACACATCACATAAACATTTCCTGTTTGAGAAGAAGAAGAAAAAAAAAAGCAGATTCCAAGGAATTGGAATAAGACCAATACCAGGAATTGTTTCAAAATAAATTGCATTATCACTTCTGCAAACATTTTAGTAATTTTTTGAGAGGCAAGGAAACAGGGAAAGAAGAGAGAGACAGAGAAAAACAGAGATTGCACACTTATCTGCTAGTTCACGCTCCAGACACCCACAAGAGCCAGCTAGGACTGGGCAGGTTTGGAGCTGGAGCACAATATATATGTCCCACATGGGTGGCAAGTAATTGAGCCATCACACTGCCTGCCAGGGTTTGCCTTAATAGAAAGCCGGAATCAGGAGCTGGAACTAGGAAGCAAATCATGGTGCTCCAATGTAGGACATAGGTGTCTTACCCACTAGGCTAAATGCCCATCCCCATTTTGGTAATCGTTCTTTTGTTTCTTTGGTTTGCTTGAAGATAAACATTGCCCACACGTTAACTAAACAGCTGGAGGACTAAAAGATTATCTATGGAGTTCTGATCATCATCTAAACTCATGCTAACATTATCTGATATTTTAGCAGTACTTGAATAAAACTGAAAATATTCAGATGATTTAAATCATCACTTTGTTTTATCCTTCCAGAAGTTGATAGTGTCCCTTTGTAATTAGATAAAAAAAAAAAGCACCACACATTTCCAAATTATACACACGTCTCCAAACATCACCAACACATTGCAGTAAAGACAACGTAACCATTTTACACTTT
Organism: Oryctolagus cuniculus; assembly: GCF_964237555.1. NCBI lineage: Eukaryota > Metazoa > Chordata > Mammalia > Lagomorpha > Leporidae > Oryctolagus > Oryctolagus cuniculus. The sequence goes on along the minus strand of NC_091440.1, from coordinate 118,150,738 downwards.
ATAGATGATGAAAGAAAGCCCAGTAATGGGAGTTAAAAGCTAATAATTCTGAGGGCCAAGACTGAGTCCAGTTTTGTCTACATCCAAGCCCACAGAAAAATTCACTCTCTAGCCATAGTGTCATTTTGCCACTGATTCATGTAAGCACAAACATTTCAGTCACTAAATTCCTTGTCCAAGTTTTGATATTTTGGCCATACAGGCTTTTCTGCGGCTGAAAAGCTAAAAATCGGCAAGCTGTCATTTTGTTATTGTACACTAGATCCGATCACCTGATTTCCTGGGAAAGCATTAGATCCCAGACCTACACAACCTGGACACAGATCGTGCACTTTTGTGAACCAGTCTCCAAATCGTTCTGTGACACATCTCTGATTTACAAATGACATCTCTAATCACTCTCTAAATGTTTGCAGCTGTGTTTATGACTCAGCTAACATGCCTAACACTTCATACAATTGCACTCTCAGAAGCCACACTTAGAAGAGTGAGCATGCATTCCAATATCCGTATGAATTTGCAGCCGCAGAGCTAACAGAATTGGAAAACGCTAGATGCCCTTCCTTTGTTGCAATCTGGATGAAGCAAAAGAGGTGAGAAATTTGGTGGGTTATTTTAAAAAACGGGAAAATGACATGAAAGGCACAATTTGTGGAAAGCAATTCATACTCTTTTGGGCCTGACAATTCTAACCCCAGATTTATACTCAATTGTATTTTCAAACCACATGCAAAATTTTTAAAAGGGCAGAGTCGTTACTGGTCGGCTTCAATTCCGACTTATTTAAGTCTCTTCTGTTAAGAACAAATACTTCTGGACGAAAAGTCAAAAAGGTTATTTTGCCTTCCAAAATTTTGAATTTTAGCCTCAAAACTATGTTTCAGCAATAGAGTCACCTTAGAGAAATTCCTCTGCTTCAATGAACTTCTCTCTTAAAATGCTTTCCTGCACATGTGTTTGCTTGAGAAAGCAACACTAGCAAACAGTTAAATACCATATGGTACAAGTCATGGAAAAAAAAAAAAAAGAGTTTAACTACAGTTCACATAAAACTAAAAACTCAAAGGGAGGTTATTTTGAAAATGTACACAAATAAATTTTAAAAAACATTTTGGGGGCATTTCAAAGTTCAAGTCTAAAACCATAAGGCAAAACTTAGCAGATGCTGGCATTTGACTGCTGAGTGATGTCTGAATAACACAGTAAATAGCAAGGAGATATGACATGGATTTGATGCTTTGGTTTTGAAACAAATGAAGAAACTGAAATGATGAAGACCAAAAAACAAAACAAAAAAAAGTCAACAACCACAAAAAAGTGAACACATTTTTCCTACTAGCCAAAACTATCAGTCAGTCAGTCAATCTCAGCTTTCTCTTTTATAATCTATCCATCTATCTTTCCATCCATCCATGTCAGTTTATCTTTTATAACGCCTCCTTTATCAGGTTTCGGTTTATAATCCCTCCCTCCTTCTAACATGGTTGGCATGCAGCAGGGGCTCAGTAAGTGTTCATTGGCGATAACTGCCTCTTCACTTAAAGAGGGGCCAGTATATTACTTTGGACCATTTTGTCATCCTACTGTGTTAGTTTGTTGAAAATTGCTCTCAGCTTGGTGTCTTACACAGCCTCACATAGATATGAACATCACACTACTCACATACAAAGGAAACGACTTGCAATTTTAGCACTTGGATGCACAATAACCTGTTGTAATTACACAGCCCCATGTTTGGGAACATTAAAAAACTGTAAAATTTATGGACTGCATTTAGTATATATGCCAGTTATATCCTCCCTTCATCTTCTTGATATTAAAAATTAAAATGCTCAAAAATTGAAATAATGAACAATCAATATTGTTTCATTTGTGAAGTTTCTCCACAATTTAACAGATTGTAACAATGAGCTAACACTGTATGTTTATGTCCCTCAAAAAATCTTAGTAATTCAGAGAGTAGGATAAAAGTAGATGCAACTTATCTAGCCAGAACTACCTAAATATATATAGAAACAACCCCTAAGATATACCATTTTGTTTCAAAGAAGAGTTAGAAGTTTATCCCTAACTTGAATGGCTTCATAGGTTACTATGTGTTCTAGATTATAACAAACTCACATTACCCTAAGCTGCAAAGGAAAACACATACTGTGATTTCTCAATTCCGGATTTAGATAATCTTTACTCTCTACATTGGACATCCTATGTGGAAATATTATATGGTAAAATTAAATGAAATTAAAAATATCTATCTACTAAGAAAAACTGTAAAGTTGTGAAATTATTGTAATGTTTGTTCAAAGAAATGATAACATTGCTGAAAGTGGACACAATCTAATGTGTGAAAACTGGTATTAATAAAATCAAGGCCAATATTTTGACATGATAAATGTAAGGAAATCCTAAGATACACACATGCCTAACCATAAGAAGGATGTATCTGAAGACACAAGCATGAAATACCAAAGGAGAACCATGCCTATGAAACACAAGTCAATTTCTAACCCTGTACCATAGCTATCTTCTGTTGTATTTCCCAATAGTTCACTTTAATTTTATTCAACCCTTAATGATAACCCTTACTACACTGGTAAGAACCTCAAAATTGTCTCTACATATAAAATTTAAAAGTCATTAGGGATCAAGATGAAAACCATGGGATCACTTTAACCAGATTCCAAAACCAAGTAATACTTAATTTGCTCTTTATCAAGCCCCTATCAGTCCTTTATGTATGCTGACTTCTAGATAAAGAATTCTTAATAACATGCTGAACCAAAAACAATTTTCTGAAATCTGGGGGGAAGGAACCCTATCATCCTTTGTTCCTTGATCACCTTTTGTTCTTTGATCAAGTGGTATTCCTTGATTCATCCTTAAAGTGATCAAAAAGAAGTGAACCAATTACATAGACTTTTCACTTCTTTGATTTTGAGAGTAACCAATAGTGCCATCAAGTCTAACTTCAAACAACCAGGAAATAATATAATCACCTTAAAAATCTCAATAAATTTTCCAGGAATCCAGTTTCTTTGCTGCTCAAGCCCAGTGAGGAGATGAATGAATAAACTTCATTTTAGTGATTAAAAGTCACTAACTTTAAGCTTCCACCATAGACAAGAATTTTTTTTTTTTTTACAATTTCTAAGAACAAAAATCTACAGCATTTACCCCTCTCCTTAATAGGGAGTTAAAATACGCATTTTACTTTCACTAAGTTGATTCTATTTTCTAGAGAAATTCATGTGTCCACTTTTTTTTAAAAAAAATGACAAACTTATAAATAATTGGAGACAGGTGTTTTAGTTCCTGTTAGTCTTCTCTTCTCTAGGCTACGCAGTCTCACTTCCTCTGTTTTTCACATGATTTCCAGACTTCTGGCACTTGAATTTGTCAATGTCCTTCCTAAAATTATGGTGTCTTGGACAGAACACAGGATTCTTACTGTGCTCTGGCCAGTGTGAAGTACGTCAAAGATATTACTTCCCATGATGTGAACAGTCTTATTTCTATTTATACTGCTTAAGGAAGTCTTAAGGTTTTTTTTCCTTTTTTTCTTTTTCTTTTCTTTTAAGCAGCTGCATCATCCAGTTGGCTCAGATTAAGTGTGTAGTCAAGGAAAAGTTCCAGATGTTTTTCACAAACTGAAAATTTTCATATTCAGTTCTCACCCAGAGCCAGTAACCACCAGGTCCAGCAACAGGCAGAGAGCTTAGATGCACAGCTGCTGGAGTACACAACAAAGCTGTGGGATAACCATCTTGATTTTGCTACAAACTCTCTTCTAGCTGCTTTTCTTAATCCTTCCAGAATCGAGGCTCACAATATTATACTGTGCTGTCTTTCTATTAGACGCATTGTGACAGAAACTTGGGAAACAAAATAACATCATCATTGTGACCACGACATTCATATTTCTATATATTTGTCACTGTTCTACTAAAAAGAACCATAGATAATCCAGGGATAGGTCTTAGACATTCTGAGCATGACTTTATAGCCCTAAGTCTGAAAGTTACTTTTAGGGTTGTTGAAAGGATTAGAAAATCACTACCTGAAAAATGCTTAGAATCATGGTTGACCTAACATAAGTGCTAGCCCCTTTCATATATCAGTTTTATACATGTCTATAAACATACAAATATGCACACATGTACATTTATACTTGTAAGTCCTAAGTTCCTTACGGCAGTATGACAATAAACATTTAATTAAATCATACTGAGAATTTATTTTTAAAATGCGAAATATTACTGTAGAGTAAGTATTAAGGAATGTAATAACATCACAAACACTGTAGAAAGAAAAAAAAATCATTCAACTTCTTTAGCATCCATCTTTGCAATGCAATTATCTTCATTAGCATCACATATGTTCAGGGATTAAAGATAAAACCAAACTACTCTGAAAAACATGCATTACCACCAGGTATTATTGGTCACACAAGCCATTCCAGATGTTTGTCTCTTCTCATACTTTAATTTGATATTTATTGGTGGCCTAGTGTTTATACTAATCCAAGGTCATCTAAGGACAAGTGCTTTTGTTATTCCAAATGAATGACACAGGATTCCACAGACAGTCATTTTGGCCTAAGGATTACACAGCAATGCAACTAAAAGCATCTCATCCCTAGAATTCCCTAAGCATAAGTCCTCATTTGTCTTTGACGTACAGCTGCCATGTTGTACACAAAGATAGAGCAATGTGTGAGCCACGACAGAACCCCAACTCCTGTAATTGTACTGTGATACACCACCTTTAAATATCTGTTGTGTTATTGATTGCCTGTTTGTGTTTTCTTATAATCACTGTTAAGTTTTACCAACACTTGTTATTGGCAGTTTGCTTATCCTACAGTGCAAGTGATGGAAACTTGGAAATTTTTCTATGCTTTTCCAGTAAGTAGATACTCTGATGTGTACACCTAAGAGTTCCCATGTGTATCCTCGGAAGGCAGGTGTAAGCATTCCACATAGCCTCCCAACAGTATTTGTTTTGCAAGGATGGGAGCACATCATTGTTCACTCTTCTATGAATTTACAAGAATGGGATGTTTTAATAAAGTAAAATGAGCATATGCTGAAATTCATAATTTACAGAGTAGCCAGCGACTCAGACATGTTCCTCTGTGTCTACTTGTGCTTACTGAGTAACTGTCCTACCGAAATAGAAGCTTGTGCTCTAAAGGAAGTAATTTTAAGAAGAAAGCAAGTAAGAAAAAGTAACAGGTCTGCTGGGGTGAAGGACCCAGCCAAATGTAAAAGGAGCAAAACACTTTGTTCCTGTTCACGTCACCATTCCTCACGAAGCTTCCCTTCCTCACCTCTATCTTCTCCATTCCCGGCCACTAAAAAGTACTTTATTTTATAGCCATTGCGCAATATATCAAGTATTAAGGGGATTACTACAAGGGTACTTCAAAAAGTTCATGGAAAAATAGAGGTAATTTTTGTAAAAAAAAAAAAAACAATAAAATCAATTCATGCAGTTTTTTCATAATATGCATTGTATATGAACACTCTAAAGATCCTTCATATATGGATATTTGCACCAAAATAAGCTTATTTTTAATTCCATTTTTTCTTGAACTTTTTGAAGTACCATCATAGAATATATAAAGAATGTCAAGTTAAAAATTATTGATTCTTTAAAAATTCTACTTAGGTGATGCCTATTTTTTCTTGATCCAGTGTTTATAGTCATACTAAGAAAAGCAAACATCCAATATTTTGTATTTCTAGTTTATACCATGTCTCACCAATGTCCACTTCACTAAGACCTGATCCTTCTTTATGCTTACATTAAATGCCATTACTGCATTCACACCCTAGTTATTTCTCACTTGGGATCATTAGATGTACTGTCTGCTCTTTCTATGCCTCTAGTACCCAAGAGAATAAGAATATCCACCTTTCATCTCCCTTCTACCATCCCTTGCCTCACCTTGGGGTGTGTCCAGGCAGAAGAATCTGAGATCTCAGCCAGCTGGCCCTGCATGCCACCAGGAGCTACAAGAGGCAGGAGAGCTCTTGCAGCCTCACTTGCCAGAAAGGGAATCAAACTTTTCAGAGAAGGCACAGTAAAGTAGGTGGCACAGGGAAGACGCAAGCAAAGGAGACGCAAATCACAAATCAGACACTCGCCAGCACTAACGCCTTATGCATGACAGTCCACTTAACCATCATAATTATTTCTAAACCAGAATTAATGATTCTGAACGTCTCTTTTGGAAGGAACACCTTTGTTTGTCCAGGTGCAAGAGGCTGTTTCCCTCCACCACAGAAAAACAAGTTCAAGGCATTATGAAAAGTGTGCTCTTAAAAGAAAAACACTGTATTCTTAGCTGTATGTGTAGTGTGAAATATTGCAGGATTCAATCACAAAAAGGAAGTCAACAAAGACTGCTATGTGTGTAAAGGTATGAATGTCTAAGTATGCACACAGTGCCTATCAAAGATAGAAACAGAAACAAAATGTGTGTGTGTGTGTGTGTGTGTGTGTGAGAGAGAGAGAGAGAGAGAGAGAGAGAGAGAGAGAGAGAGAGAGAGAGGGAGGGAGAGAGATCAACTGATTTGGGAGAAAAACTGAGTTCTTAACAGATATGATTTTCAACTGCTATGATTTTCATAATTTTCATGCCTACCAAGATATAAGAATGTATAGAACTCTATCTTAAATTTGTAAATATTTCTTTTGTATATTTTACAAACGTATACTTTAATTTTTATAAATATATATGCGTATAAAATACATAGTGATAAATGAAAAGCCACATTTTTCAGAGATATGATTATAGTATATGGCATTATAATTTGGTATCTATAAAACCAAAAATAACTAAAATCAACTCTGGTATCCTTGGTTACATTTTCCAGTGATTTATAGGACTCCAAGTCTAATAGCACACCACTGGAATGTTAAACTACGAATGCCACTAACTACTAAAACAAGTTAGATGAAGGTATCAGTATCAACAAATGATGTCCTCCCAAGAATGTATGTGTTATATTCTGGCTGTTAAAACTAAAGAATCATCTACATTTTTAAGAATCGTTTCCAAAACAGGAAGTAAATAAGCTTCAAATGCAGACTGCCTTTTTAGAGTCCTGCATTTCTAAACATACAGAAATATCCATTTAGGTCTTACCTTTGGGACCTTATAAACAAAAACTGCCTGTTTTTATTTTATTGGGGAGAGGAGGAAAAAATAGTCTTGATGGGTAGAAAGATTCTCCAGTATTCACCTCAATCTATATCGAGTCACTGTCAAATTCTTCCACACATTTGTGGAACATGACCTTGATGGAAATAAGCCTCTATAAAGCTATGACTTTCAGACAGCAAATATTATTTTTAATTTTATTTAGGGCTTATAAATCTCATGTATTTCATACATACAGATATAGGAACTGTATATATTATAATGAGTATTCTCAGTGGCAACATGGAATAGAAAAGGTTGACGTTTATTCAAAGGAATTAGATCCAGTATATAATCTAAAAATTACACTGCAGTCCTTTCTTCTTATAACCATTTGTAATTACAAAATAATGCCCTTCAGGGGCTGGCTTGTCATTTTAATAGAGCAGATGATTCCTGCGACCATATATGTAAAAATAACTGTAGCAATAGCTATGTCTAAAGACACAATCAAAATTAAGACTTTGCCATTATTGTCCTACAGAACTCTTACACTATTAGTAAAACTTGACAATTTAGGTAGAAAAAGAAAATACAGTTATAACACAGTCTGAGCGAAATGATCCTGGACAGGCTATTCTCAGAGCGTGGCGTTTCCAAATATTTGCCCACTCTTTACTTTATGTTGTTCATTACCAATCTATGTTTCCAGGACTTCAAAGGCCAGCTATTCAAAGGAGCAAGAAGCTAGACAGACGAGAAACCTGAATACCACTCCCAGGAACTCGGAGTGCTCCGGCCCAGCCGCAAAACCAGGCCTCACTTCACCTCTCCCATTTCCTGTTCAAAGCAAAGGTTAGAAACAGATTCTGTTCCCAAGCACAAAAGTGAGCATTTTTTTTATTATCAATAAAATTCTGAGCAGTGCACACAGGTACAAGTGTTTTACACTATTTGCTTATTCTATATGAGTTATAAATCCTAAAGACAGATGCCAATATAATTGTTACATTCTACAGATTAACTTGGCTGCCATCAAAGCAGAAAACCTCAGCAATGGAACAGTCTCACAGTCTTGGGTTGTTAACTGGTGTGAACACAGATTTAAGACTGATAAGGATATGTATAAAAACATAAACTAATTTGATTGTCAGAGTCAGAGCTACTGTTAGTATAAAATGACTCCTGCACATGGAAACATATGCCATATATATCCAACCAAAGGCAAAAGTAAATGAAAAAAATCAACTTCAGAAAAAAAAATACAAAAGCTATGAGATGCATGAGTACGTGTCTGAAAATCAATGTCATAATATTTGAAGGTGGCTAACTTAACACTTGAACAATTTCAGGACTCACATATCATGGAGTTAACCCAATGCAGGTATTTTACTTAATTTATCAACATTGTCATGCTTTTACCACTTCAATGCCCTCTACTTTATTCCCACCAAGTCAGCTCATCCTTCAGCATCTCCAGTGATCAGAAAAGCTATTTATTTTTTGGTTCTAGTTAGGGAACAAGTCTAATACTCACATATGTGCCTTTCCCCTGTTCCAATCAAAGTACAGTCCAACTACCTGTCACACACGGTTAAAGGGGGAAACATCCATGCCTTGTGCCCAACGGCTTACCTAGGATCTGATGGCAAAGTGGAATGCCAATGCCTTAACCCAGAAGCCTGTATTTCAAGAGATACGCCAGTGTGCACCCAGTGGTCTCTGTTTAGTGCTGCGAGGCCAGTCTTGTGGGAACTCTCCCCACACAACAAGGAAAAGTTAGGCTTCTGCTTCCTTTGCCTGCTCCTTTGAGACAGAAGTAGGACTGCCCTGATGGCCCCCAGATTCCACAGTCCATTCCAAGTTTCTGACCCAACTTGACTCTTAAAAAAAAAAAAAAAAGATTTATTATTTTTTTTTAACTTTTATTTAATGAATATGAATTTCCAAAGTACGACTTATGGATTACAATACCGTCCCTCCCACCCACAACCCTTCCCCCTCCCACTCCCTCTCCCCTTCCATTCACATCAAGATCCATTTTCAATTATCTTAACATACAGAAGATCAGCCTAGCACACATTAAGTAAGGATTTCAACAGTTTGCTCCCACACAGAAACATAAAGTGAAAAATAATAGATGATTTTTTTAAATGATGATGAAATCAGATCAGACCTATTGTCATGTTTAATCCCAGTGAGAGTCAAGTTGGGAATTGATAATTTTTTTTTTTTTTACAGAAGATCAGTTTAGTGTGCATTAAGTAAAGATTTCAACAGTCTGCACCCCCATAGAAACACAAAGTGAAATATATTGTTTGAGTACTCGTTATAGCATTAAATCCCAATATACAGCATATTAAGGACAGAGATCCTACATGAGGAGTAAGTGCACAGTGACTCCTGTTGTTGACTTTACCAATTGACACTCCTGTCTATGGCATCAGTAATCTCCCTATGCTCCAGTCCTGAGTTTCCAAGGCTATGGAAGCCCTCTGAGTTCTCCAACTCTTATCTTGTTTAGACAAGGTCATAGTCAAAGTGGAGGTTCTCTCCTCCCTTCAGAGGAAGGTACCTCCTTCTTTGAAGACCTGTTCTTTCCACTGGGATCTCACTCACAGAGATCTTTTCGCCAGAGTGTCTTGGCTTTCCATGCCTGAAATACTCTCATGGGCTTTTCAGCCAGATCCGAATGCCTTTAGGGCTGATTCTGAGGCCAGAGTGCAAAGGCAGAGTCAGAGAGAGAGGAACAGAGAAAGAGGCAGATACTCCACCGGCTGGTTGACTCCCCAAATGTTTGCAATGCCCTGGGCTAGGCTAGGCAGAGCCAGGAGCCTGCAACTCCATCTGGGACTCCCAGGTAGGTGGCAGTTGCCCAAGTGCTTAAGCCATCTTCAGCTGCTCTCCTAGGAGCATTAGCAAGGAGCTGGACTGGAAGCCAAGCAGATGGGATTGAATGGATATTTAATGGGGCTGCTGGCTTTGCAGTGGCTCAACCTGCTACACCACAACACCAACACCCCGGCTTTACTTTAACCATCATCCCTGCTACCTGCCATTATTAGCTGAGTTCCACTCTTCTACGATACTCGGTTACTTCTAGACTGCCTCCAGCCCATACAATAACAACCTCAGTGTGCAGCTCAGCCCTTTCTCATTTGTAAAGAATAGCACGAAGGCTGGAAGCCAAGTATTCATGAATGCATGGGACTTGAGTGAGTTAGCAGGATGGAGAAAGAGAGCTTTATAGGTAAGATTCACACTGCGTTTCCTGCCAGCTCCTGGTCCCCTGTACTTTCTCCTGCCATTACTCTTCTGTAGGTTGCCAAAAATATTCTAAAATAGTCTCTCTGCAATGCCAATATTCTCTGACATTCCACGCCCTTTCAGAACAGCTAGGGTGAGAAAGGAATGGAGTTCTCTCCATGCTTTTATCAATGTCTAAATAGTTTCCCATATTTTTAAGAGAAATTTTGGTGACAATTTAGTCAGTAAAATAATCTCTACCTAAACAAAATTATCCCATGTAATTGTCTCTCCTCAATAAAATTAAATGTGATCAGAAGGGTGGTATAAAATTTCAAATTATTATCCAAATAAATATACTTATTAATGGCATTCACTAATATTGAGTATTTAACAAATATGATTTTCATATTTTACAAAATGAAAGAAAAACACTAGCTATATGAAATAATACTACTTTGTTTTATTTTCAGTCAAAACTAACATTTTAAAATGAAGACTTTTCATGAAAAAATCAAGTCTCACTTGGTATAAGTTACAACGTGTACCTTAGTGTGTTGTTTCCTCCCTTCAATAGCAACACAAAAGATCTATCACAGAGAACCTTAAAAACCACTGCTCTGGGAGCAGGCATTTGGCTCAGGGGCTCAGACACTGCACGCACGCCCTCATCCCACATGGGAAACTTGGTTAGAGTCCCAGGCTATTCTACTTCCCATCCAGTTTCCTGCTAATACGCACCCTTGGAACAGCAGATCATGACTCAAGTACCCGGGGGGGACACAGATGGAGCTCCAGGCTGCTGGCTTTGGCCTGGCCCAGCCATGGCTGTTGCAGTCATTTGGAAGTGAACCAGCAGATAGAAGATCTCTGTGTGTGTCTCTCTCTTTAAAATAAATGAAAAATCACTTTTTTAAACAAATGCTTTTAATTACTACTCTGGGATTTTTTGGAGAGAAATTTTCTTCCAATTTTAATTATCAGGTTATAAGTCACTATTTTAAAGCACAAAATATTTAGTCCTTTAATTTATAACCCATATACAGAAATATATCTGGAGAAGTAATTACACGTGAAATAAGGATTTATTAAAATACTCACTTCAATATTATTTATAATGGAAAAACCTGGGGATAATCAACAAGCCCAACATAAATGTTTAAATCATATGTAGAATATTAAGAACTGTACAAGTGATTTCTCCAGACTTCTAATGCTCTAGAAAATGGTGATAAATTACTGTTCACTTGAAAATACAGCTTGCCAATGAACATATGAGAGGACTTCAAAAACTTCACAGAAAAACAGAACTAAAAGTTTATCCTGGTACATAAAAAATTAAATCTATGCATAACTTTCTATTGTACACATTTTCCATAGATTTCCTGAGGCTCTGTAACACTATCCCAATTATTTAAAATTTAAAAACGAAGGAAGTACTGAGAAAACTGGCAAAACATTGCAGACCACTGTTTGCATTTACTTTGTTTTGCTTTGATTTCAGGAAGGATTTAAGCTAAGCATTTTTAAATGCAATTACATTAAATAAAAGTTAAATTAAATTGATCAGGAAGAGAGATTCCACTTAACACACTGCCAGGGTGTGGTTCATCCACAAATACCATCAAGTTTGGCACAAGCCAGGCACTTAGTAACCAATGCAAACAGATTAGGCACCACAGCAGTAAAGCTAATCTTTATTGAGTGCCTATTATGTGCAAAGTTTTGGGTTCAGCACTATCCATGAGTCATCTCACGGAGTTCTCCTAACACATCTAGGATTGGTGTTCTTTTGCTTTCCCCATTTCACAGAAGGAAAAGAATGAGACAGACTAAATTGACCTAAACCTAAAAACTAACAAAAGGCAGTAATAAGAGCTTACACACCAAGTTATTCCTATTCCAAAAGTCTAGATGGAAGACGCCTTTCAGAGAGGCACTGGGTACCTGATACGACCATTCTAGATTTTTCATATGGGGAAAACTAGAATAACTCAGTGAAAAGGAGAATGGATTTCGGCATCAGGCCATCCAGAATTCAAATCCAGGCTCTCCCACCTACTAGCTTTGTCTTATCTTAATGATAACTCATAATTAAAATCAATAATAGATACTACTATAAGTAAGTAACATTTGTGTACAAGACACATGTATATATTACCCCATTTACTCTTTCTGATAAAATTCAGGGATGATGCAGGTAAGTTGACTAGAGCATAGAATAAGAACTCTCCTAATCCCAGTTTTTTGTATGCCACATTTTCACATCAAGTATGTTTTACAAATCCTATTATTCTCCACACTACACTTGTGGGGCACACAGACTTCCAGACTTTTAGTGGGGCAATCACAAGGTCTGAATTGCCTACATGAGCCCTAGTGCCATTCAGAAGCAGTTCTGGCTGGAACTGGGTGGCTGAACTCACATGTTTTTGCTGTGTCTTCAAGCTCTAAGAACCTGTGCCAGACAAAAGTCCATGCTCTCAGCACGTACACCCTAATTTTCACTTCTGAATCACTAACCCAGTAAAGATAAAATAGGAGTAAGTTTTACTTCTCAAGACTCCAGTAGCAACTTGGTGAAATATTCTTGATCATATCAACATCTGAAGATAGAAGCCAATTTTAAAAATTCAAAATGAAACAGAAAAGGGAATTTTTTCATTCCAATATGATGTTAAAATGATCGTTTTCTGTAACTGGACTTTAGCGTATTGCAATTTATTTTCTGAAAAAATAAACTGACCCTGAACATTAAGGACTGCCACAGAAACACTACAGAAAAAGCTCTGCTACCTAATGACACATCAGGAACAGGGGTGAGGTCAAATTGAATGCACAGAGTACCAATGCCCACGTGACAACATGGATTTGAGCTGCAGGAACATTCCTCACCATGCAAACATATTAAATACAAACATTTTAGCTGTACAAACTATTCCTAAAGGAGGCTCCCTTCTATATTAAAAGTAACTAGGTACAGCCTATGGTTGTGTATTCATATCCACATAGGAAAGCACTTCAAACAGTTCATGGAAAATGGAATTTGTAAATAATGTTATTTTGGTGCAAAAAAAAGCCCCTGAAATCCCTGAACAGTTTTTACATAACACATACTTTTCATGAACACTTTGAAGATCTCATACATATTAAGTAAATGAACAAAGAAAAATTTTCACGTAAGTAATAAATCTAGAAAACACATTCAAGAAATAAGGCAACTTCTGATTTTTCAAAACATTTTTAGAAGCAATGAATGTGTCCAGAGAAAGCCTTAAAAAGACACAACTGAAACACACAACAATAAGGTATTATTTTATATAGCATGTGTGAAGTCATCCTAAGTTTGGAATATTTTAAAGTAACTCTAACTTTGCAAAATGATATTTTTTCTACTATCCCTGGCACACAGTGGTTGCCTAATAAATATTTCTTGAATGTTCAATTCCGGCCTTATTTTAGATTGTGACTATTGAGTCAACAGTCTTTCTTTTACACACACACACACACACACACATGCATGAGTACCTGCCACCAAAGTGAATTGTATCCATTTGTGTCTTAAATTTATAAATTTATATCATTCATTAATTAATCTATTACTTTAGTTATTGATGAAACCATCATTTATTCTTCCTTGAACACTTAAAATGTACTAGACAGATCTTGAAAACAACAGGATAGTAATAACTTCTAAAAAGGCAAGTGACTTGTCAATTATTTTACATAGGAAAACAAACTGAGGTAGTTGTTTTGTTTAAGATCATTTAGGTCACTCACTATTAGATTCTTAAATCCACGGGTGTTGATCTCCACTGGTGAGAATTTTAATTTCTCAAGTCACTTACTCCTTCCTTCCATGCCCACCATAATTTCACATGCATCTATAAATCAACTTGTTCATGCAAATAGAGTTAATACCAGGATACTTGAAAATATTCATGGAAAAACAGAATTAAACAGTAAGCTTATTTGGGTACAAAAAATCTAAAATCCAGGCAGAGCTTTTTTATAATACCTATTTTTCTTGAACTTTCTGAAGATCCCTTATGCTGTGTTTTGGGTATTGTTGAGCCACGGATGTATACCTTGGAAGTAACTCTGATTTCATATTTCTAAATGAACCACACTGGGCCCCGTAATGTATCAGAATCAAACCTACCAAATGAGTCCTTTTGGGTCAAAGCTTCAAAAGGCAGGTAGTTACTACCTCATTTTTTTATGTGAGAAGGTAAAAATCCACAGCAACTGCATATCATACCCAGAATCACAAGCTAGCATGTGCTTAAATTTGGGCTGAACCCCAATTCTGTTTGACACTGCTCAATGATGCCTCCATATCTCTGTGCCCAACTCTGACACACCACAAGCTCCCTTCTTGCCAATTCTGCAGGACAGGAACCTCAGGTCCATCAGTCCATTTGTTATCAAGAAAGGAGTAATTAAGGAAGAGGCGTTGAAGGTTTCTTCAAAATCAACTTTACACTATCAATAAAGGGTCACCTTGTTCTGGGGGAAAATGAGAATACCCCAGCTGGAAATCTGATGGATGGGAACCCAGTGACTACACAAAGACACAAGCTGTATCTGTCAGACTAGGGATCAATGCCAAGTCAGAGCCGAAAAAGGAGCCTGGGAAAGCCAGCGGCTTGGGGTCAGGGTTAGGGAAACAGCTGCTATGGGCATGATACAAAAAGAAAAGAAAAAATAGAAAGAGAAATCAGCAATAAATAGAACTTAACTATCTCAACATTTTGTGGTTAAAAGATGTCTTTAAATAAAATATATTTCAGAGGGTGAAAAAAAGTATGCTACTATCAGCAATCCTATAAGGTTTGATCATTAGGAACAAAGGGTAATGAGTATTTTACAATCAGAATTTCATTAAGTTTGACATTCAATTATGTCTAATAATGGTTCATATTCACTGATTTTAATAAAAAGTGAACGTTTTTCTTAAAAATGTTACTTTCCTCAATTTAAATCAAGAAAGAAAATAACTAGAAAGAAATACTAATTCAACATAATTGTGTTTCTAACTATGAGCAAATATTTATACATGGCCCAGAGGATAAAAGACAAATAAATGAGTGCCTGTCTTAGAATCTAGTGTCTCAGAAATCTGTATATTTTACTTTTTTCTAGGAATTGTTTCACAGTTTAACAAATGTGATTACTGCAGAGAGATTGACAATAATTCTTAGACCCTCAAAATTTATAATTCAATGCACACAAAATACTAATAAGAAGCTAAATTAGTTTTTCTTCTTAAAAATTCTACACTAGAAAGACAGACACAGTAGATTTTCTTTGCTTGGACTTGGATAAAATCATTTTGTCTAGATGAACCTCATTTACTCATCTTCATTCCATCCATATCAGATTATCTGTAAGATTTTTCTGCTGTATGATTTTAAATGTACAGTTATATGTCCTGAGTGTACCTCTAGTGTCTTCCTAAATATTTATGCTCTCAAAAATACTTATCTTTCCAATAACAATAAGGGAATTTCATCTACTCTCATGGCATTTTTGTCCACCAGTAGAAGCTCCCAAAATCTATGTCTTAGATGCATTTATTAATGCACGTGTGTGTATAAATAGTATGCTGCATAATACTTTAAAAATACATATGATGGGCCGGCGCCGCGGCTCACTAGGCTAATCCTCCGCCTAGCGGCGCCGGCACACCGGGTTCTAGTCCCGGTTGGGGCGCCGGATTCTGTCCCGGCTGCCCCTCTTCCAGGCCAGCTCTCTGCTGTGGCCCGGGAGTGCAGTGGAGGATGGCCCAGGTGCTTGGGCCCTGCACCCCATGGGAGACCAGGAAAAGCACCTGGCTCCTGGCTCCTGCCATCGGATCAGCGCGGTGCGCCGGCCGCAGCGCGCCAGCCGCAGCGGCCATTGGAGGGTGAACCAACGGCAAAAGGAAGACCTTTCTCTCTGTCTCTCTCTCTCACTGTCCACTCTGCCTGTCCAAAAAAAAAAAAAAAAAACATATGATGGTACTTCAAAAGTTGATGGAAAATGCAATTAAAAATGCTTATTTTAGTGCAACACTTTTAAACCCACAGTTTTTTCACGGTATGCCTTCTGATTTCAAAATATTTATACATCAAAATAAACTTCCTTTTTGACTCCACTTGGCCATGAACTTTTTGAAGGACCCTCATATATATATTTTATAACACCAGAGAATTCCTCATTGCCTGTTTCCCTATAATCTTCTCTTTTAACTACCTTCCTTATCTTAGGAATCCTATTACTCCATTTCACATCATCTTTCACCAAATCACTCAAGGAAGAAATCCAAAAACTCTTTTTTGCCTACTGACTTTGGGTCATCACTTTAAATCTAACAGAATTTACAGGCAATAATTTTTTAAATATATTAAATATCTCTAGTGTCTGTCTCCTTTCCCTCCACCCAGTTTCCACACTGTCAAAGGTGCTATCCTTTGTCATCCAAGATGCTGATCTAACCATGTCTACTCTGGGTCTCCTTTCATTTCATTTGCTGGCTCCTGGTTTCGGATTGGCCCAGCTCCAGCCATTGCAGCATTTGGGGAGTGAACCAGTGGATTCAAGACGACTTTTTCTGCCTCTGCCTCCTGTAACCGTGACTTTCAAATAAATAAATTTTAAAAAAAGAGAAAACCGAAATCTAGTTAGGAAACTACTAACTGATTTAACAGAATCTATAATTAATTATAACTACATGAAGTATAAAAAGGGTTGTAATTATAGTGAAGTTTTAAGGACAAATATAAACTACAGAGAACACATGTGCTGTGATCTGAACCTGTCGCCCACAGTTTATATGCTGGGATCTTAATCTCCAAGGCAACAGTGTTGGGGTGGGGCCTCATAAGAGGGCGTCAGGTCATGAGGGCTCTGTCTTCTTGCATACTAACATTATTACCATGGAAGTGGGTTGTTATAAAGGTGAATTCTGCCCTCCTGTGCCCTCTTGCCACTTTCCTTCTGTCTTTGGCTGTGGGTTGACGCAGCAAAAAGGCTGCTACCCGGTGTGAGCCACTTGACCTCACGCTTCCAGCCTCAAGAACTGCAGGAAGTAAGTATCTGTTCTTCCTAAACTGCCCCATCTCAAGTGTTGTTACAGAAGCACAAAACAGACTAAGACAATATGGGATTTTATTAGGTCAGCAGAAGTTGAAATTTTCAGAAGAAATGAGTTAAAAGCAAAAAGAAGAAGAAACAAGTATAAACATGGAAAAGGTTAATAACAGCCTCATTGAAAGGAAGGCCCTTGGCTAAAAGTGGCACATAAAGTTCAGCACATGGTAATGAGATAGTTACAAGAAAGAATCTAACTAGGTTATGAAGACCTCAAAAATTAAGTAGAGGTCGGTGCCGCGGCTCACTAGGCTAATCCTCCGCCTTGTGGCGCCGGCACACCAGGTTCTAGTCCCGGTTGCCCCTCTTCCAGGCCAGCTCTCTGCTGTGGCCAGGGAGTGCAGTTAAGGATGGCCCAAGTACTTGGGCCCTGCACCCCATGGGAGACCAGGATAAGTACCTGCTCCTGCCATCGGATCAGTGCGGTGCACTGGCCGGCCGCAGTGCGGCCATTGGGCCATTGGAGGGTGAACCAATGGCAAAGGAAGACCTTTCTCTCTGTCTCTCTCACTGTCCACTCTGCCTGTCAAAAAAAAAAAAAAATTAAGTAGAAGGAGCTGGTCTAGACAGGGAAAAATCAAGTGAACAAGTAGATGCTTTTACAAAGAATGGCACTATTTAGGTCTTCTACATTGTACTACGCAACCCTGGAGTTCCATTCATTATATTTCTGCATTCAACATCAGCTGAGAGTCATGCCCACAATGACTACCTGAGCACGGCAGATTATGGGCTAAGTGCAGAGAAAATCTATAAAGATCTGTTACACTACTTCAAGAACTCAGCAACAAATTCAAAGAGGCATAAATTTGTGGCTGTTAACAAGGGAATGAGATGAAAGAATAAAAGTAAGTTTCAGAATAAAATCACCATTCTGACACATGCTATATTTATATTAATATGAACCAGTAATGAAAAGACAAAAATTGTATCATTCTATTGACATGAGATACCTAAAGTCACCAATTTCATTAAGATAGAAAGTAGAGTGGTGAACACCAGGGGCTTGGTGAACAGGAAAACAGGGAAATATTGTTCAATGGATTTCGAGTTATAGTTTTACAAGATGAAAAGAGTTCCAGAAATGGATTCTGGTAGCTTCTGGCCAACAGTGTGAATGAAATTAACACCAACAAAATGTAAATTTAAAAGGCTAACATGGTAAATTTTAAGTCATTTATATCATAATTTTAAAATATGACTTTTAATTTCTTCTATAAATTAGAAAATAAATGACAAATTTTAATATCAGATTAAGGTAAGAAGGTAAAAACGATGTTACAAGTTCCTCTAAGATCAATAGCTTAGAAGATGGAGTGAACAGAGCTGTTAGGAAAATACAGTGAGGGGATGCAGCCTACAGGAGAGAAGAGCATGCATTTTCAAGCACGCCTGATGGGAGCACCTCAGTGGCAATGTTTCCTAGGCATCTGGAGGCAACAGATAAGAGCTTTGTGGACAGAACAGGAAATACGCTGGCTTTTATTTTAGGGCCACCATTATTTAGAGAGGAGGACCCATCATAGTGTGTAATTTTGAGCCTTACAGTTTAACAGATATGTTTTTAAAATACATTTGGTATATCAAAATTTTTTTTCATATCTTGAGATCCCTGAATTGGGGCAATCTTACAATGAACAGTAACTTCTTAAGTAGCTTTATTGAGGAATAATCAACAACCAAAAACTATGTCTGTGAAAAAGCCTATTGTCACTGTTTTCACAAGAAAAAAATAGCATCTTTTCAAGAAAAGCTATAGCTGCAGTAACAGAAACTGCCTCTAGATAGATTAGGGTAGTATCATTCATGGAACAAAGGTCTAGAACCCAGGTCAGACTCAGGGAAGAAATTAAAAAAAAAAAAAAAAGAAAAGAAAAAGAAAAAAGAAAATCCTGAGAGTCCTAATAAAGAAGAGTCCTTTCCCTCTCCCTCCACTGCCTAGATTTGCATCAGTTCTTTCTGGAAGTTGACTTTCTCTGCTCCTTACCCCTCCAGTTTTTGTGTATTAGAAAAGACTAATTTAACTCATCCTTCATCGTAATATCAAATTCCTGGATCAGAATCCCACCACTCAGCTTGGGAGAGACAAAGCACAGCCAAGAAGACAGGGTCACGTCAAACAAGAACAGCTTACAGAGCATGCTACCCTCAGGAGAGCCCAGCGTCCTAGGAAGAATCAGCAAGTGCATATTCCAGCTAAGACCAAAGATGTGAAACACAAAATTCAGCATAATTGAATTAAAGGGGTATCTTCAGTCTGAGGAGACAACTTGAGAGTCCTAAGACACATATAGACCACAAAATAAATATTAAAGGGGGAAAAAAG
The DNA here is from genome assembly GCF_964237555.1 of Oryctolagus cuniculus. Taxonomy (NCBI): domain Eukaryota; kingdom Metazoa; phylum Chordata; class Mammalia; order Lagomorpha; family Leporidae; genus Oryctolagus; species Oryctolagus cuniculus. The sequence goes on along the minus strand of NC_091440.1, from coordinate 118,130,885 downwards.
AGTCTCAGTGTTAAAAGCAAGGACATTTTTGAATCAATGTAACATTCTATGGTAATATTTTATTAAATGGTTTTTGTGGGGCGAGCATTTGGTCTAGTGACTAGAACGGAGGTTGGGACGCCTGCACCCCATATGAAAGTGCTTCCACTTCTGAATCCAGCTTCCTGCTAACACACACTCTGGGAGGCAGCACACGAGGTCTCAAGTAGCTGGACCACCAATGTTGGAAAACAAGATTGAGTTCCTGGCTCCTGCTTTGGCCTGATCCAGTCTCAGCCTTTGAAAGCATTTGGGAAATGAACCAGCAGATGAGGGGAGTGTGTTTGCTCTCTCATATTTATATATATATGTATATATACAGATATATATACAGATATATTTGTATCTATCACTCAAATAGACAAATAACTTTTGCACACAAGATTATTTCTATCAGTCTACCAACATGTAGGATTGATTTAAATGTAGGATTTAAATGTCCACTTATTAGACAGAAAAGCCAAAGGTATGAAATTCCCTGACTTGCCCAATATTGAATAGCAAATAAATAGCAGAATCACAACTTGCACCAATGTGCATGCAGCTCCAAGGCCCTTCTCTTATAATAAACTCATCACTTTGAAATGATTTGACTGCAATATTTTTCATTCAAGGTATTCAAACAATAACAAAAGGAGCATTTGTCACAGAAATGCTATAGGAATAATTACTATTTGGGGTGTGAGACTTACTATCTCACCCCTCTGATGATATCCAACTGTAAAATTTCATGAGTTTACTAATTTTTTTTCAGTAACTTCATATTCAAAGCATTCACATTAAGCCAAGAATAACAACTTTCCCACCTACCCAAGATTTCGCAATCTTGGTAATTTCCAAAAAGAAAATGTTCTCTCAATATAGCATCAAAATTGTCAGAAAGAATTCGCCTTTTTCTTTTTTTGTTTTTAAGGAAAAGAGACTTGGTTCATCATCAAGTAAGAAAGCTATCAATAGTAAATATGTTAAAACCAGAGAAATAATGTTTTCTAGAAAGAGTCTATGGCCACAATTGATAAAAATAGCTTAAATAAAATAGTTACGTGTGGCTTCCAGCTGTGTCGTTGACCTACAAACATGACAAACACTAAAACAAATCATGTAATAAATACTACTTTCCAGTTCCAGATTTCACATGCATCAGTCCAAGAACCTACATGAGGAAGAATTAAGGTGGGCAAGATATTACAGCGGCAAGGGTTCTGGGTTTGTCCACGCTGCCTTTAATAGTTTGATCAGACTTAGTGAGCCTCGTCTGTCCATTCACTGAGTTTGCACAGGACTTCATGTGAGATAAACATTCCATTTACAGAAGGGAGGAAAATATAAAAGCCAGTCATGCAGAGTTTTCCAAAGTCCACACTACAAACGGCTTCATCGTTGTGCTTTGAGAAATGCTGCAGCAGAAATAATGTATAAATGAGGTTTCCAAAAGTTCCTGGAAAATACCCATTAATTTTTAATTCAATTTGTCTACAAACTCTTTCTTTTTAAATATTTATTTATTTAAAAGGCAGAGTTACAGAGAGAGACAGGGAAAGATAAGTGATCTTTAATCCACTGGTTCACTCATCAAATGGCTGCAATGGCTGGAGATGGGCCAAACCAAAGCCCAGAGCCAGGAGCTTCATCTGGTTCTCCCACATGGGTGTGGGGGGCTCAAGGACTTGGGCCATCTTCTGCAGCTTTCCCAGGTGCATCAGCATAGAGCTGGATCAGAAGTGGAGTAGCTGAAACTGGAACCAACATCCACTGGGGATGCCTGCATTGCAGGCAGCATTTAACCGATTATTCCACAATGCTTGCCCCTCTTCAACTTTTCTGATACCAAATTAAAGTTGTCATAGGTTTTAAATTTTTAATGACACTTAGAAAAATCTCTTGAAATACTTCAGGCATGTGTTAAATTAAAAATTATGTTAAGAATGGCAATAAATTATAGAATCAGTATTACAAATTTTCCTTTAAAACTGATTTTCATAGTTTATAATACACAAATGTGTAGTATTAGAGAGAAAATTCCTAAAAGGGAAAAATAAGAATACATATTACATTAAAAACAATTGATTATAAATCCATTTAATCTTTGAAATAAAGAAAGGAACACTTTAATGAACATCATCTGCAAAATAAAGTCCACTTGAGCCAATTTTCCATGAAGAAATGTGTTGCCCTTCATAAAGAGGTGTTTTCTAACATCGAAACAGCCAAGCAGCAGTGCAAATTTCACCGTACAAAACATCACTAAGAATATCAATTTTTTTGACTTTGGGTTTTCATTTAGGAAATGCAGATCCTACACCAATAATGCATGAAGGGAGACTGATAACAGCTATTTAAAATTTTTAATTTCATCCATACTCATAGATTTCTAAAATATTCAGTTACATATGTGACCTTTCTTACAAGGTTTTATGTGAAAGAAAATATATTTTATTATATCTTGGTGAAAGAAAAGTCTGCAGGGGCTGACACCATGGTGCAGTAGATTAATCCTCCGCCTGCAGTGCTGGCAACCCATATGGGCACCAGTTCTAGTCCCAGCTGCTCCTCTTCTAATCCAGCTCTCTGCTATGGCTGGGGAAAGCAGTAGAAGATGGCCCAAGTCCTTGGGACCCTGAACCCATGTGGGAGACCTGGCTTCTGGCTCCGGATTGGCGCAGCTCCGGATGTTGCAGCCACCTGGGCAGTGAACCAAAGGATGGAGACCTTTCTCTCTGTCTCTCCCTCTCATTGTCTGTAATTCTCTCTCAAAAAAAATATTTTTTTTAAAAAGAAAAGTCTGCAACATCATATTCCAAAGAAAATATAAAAATAATTTATATATTAATTGCTTTTCTTCAAGTAATCAATAAGTGTATACATATACAAGATACTTCAAAAAGTTTATGAAAAAATGAAATTAAATTTTATTACCAAAAAATGTGAAATGCATGCAGCTTTATTCACAATACACGTTTTTCATGACCTTTGTGAAGACCCACTTCCATGCAAGGATTTCTAAATTTTGGATCTAAAATAAACTTGTCTTTTAATTCTACTTTGTTACCAACATTTTTTTTTAAAGATTTATTTATTTATTTCAAAGTCAGAGTCAGAGAGAGAGAGAGAGAGGTCTTCCATCTGCTGGTTCACTCCCCAGATGGTGGCAATGGCCAGAGTTACACCAATCTGAAGCCAGGAGCCAGGAGCTTCCTCCGGGTCTCCTATATGGGTGCAGTGGCCCAAGGACTTGGGCCATCTTCTACTGCTTTCCCAGGCCATAACAGAGAGCTGGATTGGAAGTGGAGCAGCTGTGACCCAAACCAGCACCCATAAGGGATGCTGGCACTGCAGGCGGCAGCTCTGCCCACTGCGCCACAGTGTCGGCCCCTGTTACCAACTTTTTGAAGATTCCTCAACTACAGAAGATACATAAAGGCCAACTACAAGTCACTTAAAAAACAATCCTAAGTTTTTTATAAATTTTTAAAAAATAACTTGAAATTCTAAAATTAGAAATGCCATAATCAATTAGAAATATAATTTTAAGCCAGAGAGTCTTTGTATTAGAAAGGATTAGGAGGCCGGCGCTGTGACGTAGTAGGTAAAGCTGCTGCCTCCGGTGCCGATATCCCAAATGGGTGCTGATTCCAGTCCTGGCTGCTCCACTTCCAATCTGGCTCTCTGCTATGGCCTGGGAAAGCAGTCAAAGATGGCTCAAGTCCTTGGGCCCCTGCACCCGCATGGGAGACCAGGAGGAAGCACGTGGCTCCTGGCTTCGGATCGGCATATCTCTGGCCATAGCGGCCATTTGGGGGGTGAACCAATGGAAGGAACACCTTTCTCTCTGTCTATCTCTCTCACTGTCTAACTCTATCTGTCAAATTAAAAAAAAAAAAAAAAGTGATTCGGAAGTGCCAGTTTGTCTGTATCAACCTGCTCTAATAGCACCTTATACGTAGATCCAGCAACACCATCAACTCTTCGCTGGGAACCCTGGCAACATGTGCAGAACATGACAAAAGAGCTCATTTTGCTAGACTTGGAGGTACTGTTACATTGGCAGGCCCAGAGACCCTAACTTAGAGCCATGTCAGACTAAGTCCATCTTGTTACTCATTGGCCTGTCTAAAAACTCTGTCATTTAAGGGGCCAGCACTCTGGTGCAGTGGCACAGGTTAATCCTCTGCCTGTGGTGCTGGCATCCCTTATGGGCACCAGTTCTAGTCCCAGCTGCTCCTCTTCCAATCCAGCTCTCTGCTATGGCCTCGGAAAGCAGAAGATGTCCCAAGATGCCCCTGGACTTATGTGGGAAGCCCCCAAAGAAGCTCCTGGCTTCGGATGGGCACAGCTCCAGCCATTGCAGCCATTTGGGGAGTGAACCAGTGGAAGGAAGACTTTTCTCTCTGTCTCCTCTCCCTCTTACTGTCTGTAACTCTACCTCTGAAATATATAAATAAAATTTTTAAAAAGGCAGTCATTTAACCAGAGTTTACTTAAGCATTCAAGAAAAGTAAACTTTTAGTGAACATCTATTCAAAACCCAGTCATGCAATTATTATGGGAAGAATATTGAGAGTTTGCAAAGTGCCTGCTACTTTGGCAGATGCTGAAAGCAAATAAGATGAAGGGATAACATCAAGAGACAGGAAATGTTATCTTCATCCTCCAGCTCGCATACCTGCCAATCAACATCTGCCTGGAGATCCCAAGCTGCGTGGCATACCACTGCGACTTCTGCCTTCAACATGGCAGAGAAAAACCTAATGACAAGATATCCATCACATAGACCAGCAGAACAGAGAGCCTAGAAATAAACCCAAACATGAAGTGTCAACTAACCTTTGACAAGAGGACCAGAACACATTGGGAAAACGGGATGGTCATCTGGTACACTACATGTGAAGAGGAACTCGAAAGGGATTAATGACTTAAACATAAGACATAAAACTCCTAGAAGAAAAACAGAAAATGTTCCTTGACAACAGTATTAGCAAGGATTTTTTTTTCTCTTGGCTATGATACCAAAAGCAGAGGCAACAAAAGCAAAGGTAAACAAATAGAAATACATCAAATGACAAAGCTCTGCACAGTGAAAGGAATGATCAATAAAATGAAAGGGCAACCTCTGGCATTAGAAAAATATCTGCAAACCATGTACCTGGTAAGAAGTTACTTTGCAAAATATATAAGGAATGTACATATTTTAATTCCAAAAAACTCACAAATAATTAAAAATGGGAATAGGCCCTAACCATACATTTTTCCAAAGAAAACATGACCAAAATACAAAAATGTGCTCAACATCACTAGGAGCCATGCAAATGCAAATCAAAACCACACTGAGTTATTACCTGTTAGAATGCTTATATCAAAAAGATAAGAGATGCCAAGGACATAGAGAAAAAGAAACACTTGTATACTGAGGGGAATATAAATTATTGAAGCCACTATGAAAAGTAGTATGGAAAATGTTAAAAAAATTAAAAATACAACTACTAAATTTCACTTCTGGATATATATCCAAGAAAATGAAATCAGAATGTCAAAGGGAACTCTGCCCTTGCATGTCCATTGCAACATCATTCACAATAACCAAAATATGGAAAAAACCTAAGTGTCCACCAACAGATGAGTGAATGTGTAAAATACATGTATACTTTTTTGAATTTTCATTTATACAAGGTGAATAAATTTCATGTATTTCATATATATAGATTTAGGGGCAGAGAAATACCATTCACCCTCCCTCCTACTTCCTGAATTTTTCAAAAATACACTTATGATGTGTATACATGTGGGTCCCTCTCTCTCTCTCACTCACACACACACATACACACACAGAGAGAGAGAGAGAGAGAGAGAAACATTAAGTCATAAGAAAGAAAGTGACCCTGTCATTTGAGAAAACATGAATGAACCCATGAGACATTGTACTAAGTGAAATAAGCCCAACCCAGAAAGACAAATATGATGTGCAGGGGGTTAAGCTGCTACCGGTAAGGACAGCATCAAATACCAGAGAACATGTTTGAGTCCCAATTACTCTGCTTCCAACACAGCTTCCTGCTAATGTGCCTGGAAAGGCAGGGTGTGATGGCTCAAGTATTCAGGTTCCTGCCACCCACCCACATGTGGGACACCAGGATGGAGTTTTTATCTCTTGGCCTTGACCTGGTCCAAACCTGGCAGTTATAGGCACGGGGGGAGTGAATCACTGAATGGAAGATTTCCCTTTATTTTTTCTTCCCTCTGTTGCTCTACATTACAAATAAATAAATCTTAAAAAAAAAAAAAAGACAAATACCAAGTGAGTACACTTATATGTGGAATCTAAAAAAGATACTGTATAAGCAGAGCATAGAATAGTAGTTCTAAAGGCTGCAAGATGGGGGGGGGGGTTTGGGAGAGATTAGCAAAGGAATACAAACTTTCAGTCATAACATAAGTAAGTTGCTGGGCTCTGATGTGCAGAGTGAAGACATAGCTAATAATACTGTTCTGTTTCCTTGAAATTTAGTCAAAGAGCAGATCCTAAGTGTGTTCACCACATACACAACATACACACACACACACACACACACACACCACCCCAGTTCCTAGGCATGGTAATGAAGTCCTCATTATTTTGATTCTGGTAATGCTTTCACAATGGATACCTGTATCAGGTCACCACATTGCACAGCATGACTATATATAATTTTTCTCTCAATTATACCCCAGTAAAACTAGAGATAAGGATGACAAAACAGTGACATGTATACGATGTGAACACAGAAATAAGGAGCCCGGGTCAATCAGAGGTCAGAAAAGGTTCAGAAGGTTTGTGAAAGAGACAGTTCTACAAACAGGGCATGAAAGATTAACGGGAGTTGAGTAAGTACAGAGGAGAAATGAGGTCATCCTGAGAACTGGAAGAGGATGAAGGTGGCCAGGAACCTGGCAGGCTCACAGGAAATGGGAAGTACCACGTAGAGTAAGGAGGGGGTGCACAAAGAAACCGTGAAAGGCCTGTGTGATCCTAGGGGCAGACCACACTTCACAGAATCGACAGAGGACAAAGGAAAAAAAAGGTGGAAAGAAAAACTGCAGAGTGGACAGAGCAGGATTCCTAACAGAGTCTTTCCAGTAGCACAGATCATACTCCTCCCTCCTAGGTCTCCTTCCCCACATCTTCTCACACTCCCTTCTTCACATGCAATTCCAAACATGACACACAACAGCCGATCTTAGATTCATTCTTTCCCTGAATCAAACAGTGTGCCACAATAACTACTGGGGAAACAGATAAAGAAAGTGGCAGCAAAGTTGGTGCTGGAGCCAGCAAGCAGTAGGGAACTATTATTACCCGTTCTTTCTGCGGTATCAGCCAGTAGATAAAGGCATATTTTACAGAGAGGATTTATGTGCTAGTTCCTCCTCAAAAAGCTGTTCTACACTACACAGATGTGGAATGGCAATGGTGCTTGGCAAGTAGCCAGCAGCTCACAGAATATGAATCAAGCCTGAAAACAGAAGCAATTTGGATATACACAAATCAAGTGCCCTAGAGTATACAGGTCCAAGAATTAAACTTTTAGGAACTGCTATTTCTTGAGAAAAACACTAGATAGGGACAGATCAATGGGGGAAAGCTGGCACTGAGAGTGCACTTTGACATAGTTATCTTAAAACCAATAAATCAATAAAGATATTTAATCAGGGCCTATCACATATTCAGTACTCTGTTAGGTTCAACTTAGCATAAAAAAATTAAAATATGTGGTTCTTAAACTCAAAGAACTTACATTATTATATTTTTAACTTAAAAACAGCCAAAGTTTCCCCTCTTTTTTTCCTAACCCTACACGCATATAGCTTCCTATGTAAGTGTGACTCCATTAAGTCCAGGACCCAATCAGTTTTAAGTGACTCACTGTTCCAAATTTACAATTATTTTTGTTAAAATTTTAACTCAGAAAAACAGGGACAGAAATGTTATTTCCTGCCTGAAATAAAGTTATAAAGGTAGTAAAATTTATTAAGAGAAATAAAAAATAACAAGTAAAATATCAACGACATTTGAAGAAAATGACATCTATTCCTACTAGCCTGGCACACTCAGCTAACTTCTGTGTTAGCTTCTCCAGTTGAAGTAGTTCTAACAGTAGAACACTCAATGACATTTTGTCTTTATTTTAAAGTATGCTTTTGCAGAAATCTGGCCAAAGTATGTCTGTTTAAATATGCAAACGTACCTGCCAAAAAGACAGAAATTCCACAAAGAGCCTTGAAAAGGAAATAATGCATTAGGAAGTTCATGCACCAAACAAAGATTGAATTTTAAAGTTTGGCAGTTAGAAAAGTTTTTTAAAAATTGACTGCTGACTATATATATAGCTCCCCCAAATAGATACCTATATGTGGCTGGCGCCACAGCTCAGTAGGCTAATCCTCTGCCTTGCGGCGCCGGCACACCAGGTTCTAGTCCTGGTCGGGGTGCCGGATTCTGTCCCGGTTGCCCCTCTTCCAGGCCAGCTCTCTGATGTGGCCAGGGAGTGCAGTGGAGGATGGCCCAAGTGCTTGGGCCCTGCACCCCATGGGAGACCAGGAGAAGTACCTGCCTCCTGCCTTCGGATCAGCGCGGTGCGCCTGCCAGCCGCAGTGCGCTGGCTGCACCGGCCATTGGAGGGTGAACCAATGGCAAAGGAAGACCTTTCTCTCTGTCTCTCTCTCTCACTGTCCACTCTGCCTGTCAAAAAAAAAAAAAAAAAGATACCTATATGTGCATATATATCTACATATTGGAGTAAATAATATACATTTAACCTAGATTACATGTGATTGCTCTAGAAAAACCTAAGTACAAATTTATTATAATTGATAGTCTTCACTTTGTTTCTTTTGAAGCTCAGATTTGAATTTGTGCTGAAATGAAAATGATATTATTTTTGTCTTACAAAAAAGGCAATAAATAAAAATAAATAATTTTCTTTAAAAAGACAGGGATGGGCGTTTGGTGCAGCACCAGTTAGGACGCCACCTGGAAAGCCGGCATCCCATATCTGAGAGCATGGGTTTGTGTCTCAGCCCCACTTTACACCCAGGTTCCTGCTGCTGCATATTTTGGGAGGCAGCAGGTGATGGCTCAAACACTTGTGTCCGTGCCACTGATGTGGGAGACCCCAAATGAGTTGTAGTTCCTGACTTTGGCCTGGCTCAACCTTGGCTATTAGGAGCATTTGGGAGGTGAGCCAGCAGATGGGAGCTCTCTCTCTCTCTCACTCATGAAATGGAATGAAAATCATTTTTTTTTTAAATTTAGCCTGTCATACTTTTTAAAAATATTTTATTAATATAAAGAGAACAGAGTTCATGATCCCTAGTTTTTGATTTTTGAGATAACATTGTTTTAATTTATTCTATAATAACAGAATTAATACTCCACTAAATATGGTGTTAAACAAGTAAAAAGGAGAAAGACCACTGTTCCACAGGAATATAACCACGGGCTAAAAATGATAACCCAATCATAATATATCAATTTCATTTATATACATGGTTTTTTTTCTTTTTAGTACTCTATATTAGTTACCACAAATCAGAGAAATACATATTTGTGCTTTTGGCTCTGGCTTATTTCACTAAGCATAAAGGTATCCAGTTACATCCATTTTGTTGCAAAAGGCCAGGATTTTATTCTTTTTATGGCTGAGTAGTATTCCATAACGTATACACACAACATTTTATTTACATAGTCATTGGTTGATGGCATCTGGCATCTAGCTATTGGGAATGCAGCTGCAAAAACCACGGGGCTACAGAGAACTCTCATATGCTGATTTCTTTTCCTTTGGGTATATTCTCAGGAGTGGAATGGTTGAGTCACATGGTAGATGTATTTTCAGACTTTCAGGGTACCTATACCGTCTTCCACAATGGCTGTATATTCCAACCAACAAGGTATTAGAGTATCATTGTACCTTTATCCCCACATTCTTATAAGCATTTATTGTTTCCTTATTTCTGTATGAGAGCCATTCTAACTGGGGTGAAATGAAACCTCTCTGTGGTTTTTGTTGGGTTTCTCTGGTGGCTAGTTATCCTGAGCATTTTTTCATGTCTGTTGGCCATTTGAATTTCACCTTTTCAAACCTGCCTCATCTAGTCCCTTGCCCATTTCTTAACTGAACTGTTTATTTTGTTGTTATTTTCTACAACTCTTTATCTATTCTGAAAATTAATCCTTCATCAGATGAATAATTTATAAATACTTTCCCTCATTCTCTCAGTTACACCTTCACTTTTTAAATTGTATTTAAGTTACACAAGTTTCATGTATTTCCCATATACAGATTTAGGAACATAGTGATACTCCCCACCCTACCCTCCCTCCTGCCCATGCTCCAACCCTTCTTCCTCCTCCATCTCCCATTCCCACTCTTAATTTTTACAAAGACCTACTTTCAATTTACTTAAGAATCGTAAAGTTGACCCTACACTAAAAAAAAAAAAAAAAAAAAAAAAAAAAAAAAAAAAAAAAAAAAACACTCAACAAATAGTATAATGAAAAAAAAATCAGTATTCCTCGATAGAAGAGTCAAGGGCTGTAAACAATCATTGAATCTCAAAATGTCACTTTGTTCAGTGTTTCTTTTCTAAATCTCCTACCTTATCACAGAATTGTGATTTTGAGCATCTCATTTTAAATGTCTTCATTTTCTTCAGGAAGCAATTCCCACAAGTTCTTCCATTCATAGCACAGTTGTAAATCTAGTTATAACAGCAAAGGGCTGCATGGTAAATACATTTGTAGGCTGATCAGGAAAGCTGTCTTACAGAAGAAAGATACATTGTTGCCCTCAGGCCCACACATAGTGCCAGGTACTACAACTGTGAATAAATAACTTAACAAGCAAAGTTAAGTGCTCTCTCTGCAAAGGTGCATACTTTGCAACAGAGTCAGCCATGTGTGCTAACTCTAAGAAAGGGAATAAAATTCTAAAGGAGCACAAATGATAACATTGACTCAAGGAAATTTGAGCTATTCAACATCAGAAAAATTTCACTCAACATTTTAATTGTCTCTGAAGACCCTACTGAACTGTATATAGTATTTTAAAAATAATTCAAATCAGAATGAAGGCCTTAAGTGATCAAGAATAAGTTTAATTAAAATTATCGTATGCTATGTTCCCACCCACACACAAAAAAAGCTGGATAAGTAAACTTGGTTACCAATTTAACAATGACAATAAAAATCTATGCGACAACAGCATTTCTTAAGGAGAGTTGACAAGGAGTTGAAGTTATAAATTATTTTTCTATTTCTACACAAGATTCTTTCATCAAATACTTCTCATTCATATATGAGACTTTTCTATCCTGAGTTTTAACTATAACATTTACTGGTGTCAAAAGCGAGTAGTCAGCCTAGCAGTTAAACCATGTCCTACATGCAGCGCCTGAATTCAATGCCCGGCTCCAGCTCCTGACTCCAGCTTCTTGCAACATGGAGCCATGGAGGCAGCCATGATGACTCAAGTAAACTGAATTCCTGCCACCCATATGGGAGACCTGGATTCTATTCCCAAATCCTGGCTCCTGCCCCAAACCATCCATGTTCATTGTGGGATCGCCTACTGCTCCCTTCCTATCAAAAATTAAAGAATGTATATTCACTGATACCCAAACTTGCACTTCTCAGAATTGTGGGCAGAGACCTGCGCCGCCGTAGCTCAATAAGCTAATCCTCCGCCTCTGGCACCAGCACACCAGGTTCTAGTCCTGACTGGGGTGCTGGATTCTGTCCCGGTTGCCCCTCTTCCAGGCCAGCTCTCTGATGTGGCCAGGGAGTGCAGTGGAGGATGGCCCAAGTGCTTGGGCCCTGCACCCCATGGGAGACCAGAATAAGTACCTGGCTCCTGCCATCAGATCAGCGCGGTGCGCAGGCCACAGCACGCTGGCCCTGGCGGCCATTGGGGGGGTGAACCAACAGAAAAGGAAGACCTTTCTCTCCGTCTCTCTCTCACTGTCCACTCTGCCTGTCAAAAAAAAAAAAATTAATTGCTGAAGTTCAGAATTAGGATTTCACCAACATAATCTTCTGCCTCTGAAAGGATATGAACCCATTTTCCAACACAGTATCAGAAAAAAAGTATTTTTGACAACAGTATAAAAATAAAGCAAAAATGGAATTTCTATTTTATAAAAAGAAAAAATTATGTTGAAATCTTTACTTAATGCATACTAAACTGATCTTCTGTAAAAAAAAAAAAAAGAAATTATCAATTCCCAACTTGACTCTCACTGGGATTAAACATGACAATAGGTCTGATCTGATTTCATCATCATTTAAAAAAAATCATCTATTATTTTTCACTTTATGTTTCTGTGTGGGAGCAAACTGTTGAAATCCTTACTTAATGTATACTAAGCTGATCTTCTGTATATTAAGATCATCGAAAATGAATCTTGATGTGAATGGAAGGGGAGAGGGAGTGGGAAAGGGGAGGGTTGTGGGTGGGAGGGACGGTATGGGGGGGAAGCCATTGTAATCCATAAGTCGTACTTTGGAAATTTATATTCATTAAATAAAAGTTAAAAAAAATTATGTATGAATTATTTGCTTCAATTTCATGTGAGTTTGTAATAGCAGTCATAAATGTATTCCAGAAATTCAGAACATTGAAGTTTTTCTTTTAATTATCACATTTAAAAATATCATCTGGGGGAGCTGGCACTGTGGCATAGTGGGTTAGGCCACCTCCTGCAGTGCTGGCATTACATATGGGCACCGGTTCGAGTCTCAGCTGCTCCACTTCCAGTCTGGCTCTCTGTTATGGCCTGGGAAAGCAGTGAGGGATGGCCCAGGTCCTTGGGTCCCTGCACCCATATGGGGGAGGGGGGCCCAGAGGAAGCTCCTGCCTCCAGATCAGTACAGCTGCAGATGTTGGCAGCCATTCGGGGAGTGAACCAGCAGATCGAAGACCTCTCTCTCTCTGCCTCTGCCTCTCTGTAACTGTGCCTTATAAAATAAATAAGTAAAAATATCATCTGGAGCCTACCTTAGATTATTAGAACAGAATCCTGGGGGGTGGGACTTAGATAATTTTGATTTCCTGAAGATGAGTCCAAAGCACCATCAGGATTTCGAAGCTCAGTACTCATTTGCCCTGCAGGTCCTGTTATCTCTGCACCACTCAACTTAGTCTTAATCAGATAATGCCTCAGGAGCAGAATTACCAGCAAAGCTCCACAGGCATTTCTTGACCCTATCTATGGGGACAGCCACTGAATTCCACTCTGCTGTCAGATTTAATGAGAAAATGTGGACTGACAATATCAAAATGTCTAATGTATATGTAGGTTGTGATGATCTCTCATCTACACAGAAACAGCTATTGGCGATCTTCATGGCATTGCTATCAGCCATGCAGACAGAAGAAAGCTGAGCTCAATCACATATAGATGGCCCCCAAAAACTCACTTCTAACAATATTCACCATCACAGAGGAAAAATATAAGGGTCATACGACACTGTTAGAAAGAGTGCTGCCAGCGTCACTGCTCACTAGGCTAATCCTCCGCCTGCGGCGCTGGCACACCAAGTTCTAGTCCCGGTCGGGGTGCCGGATTCTGTCCCGGTTGCCCCTCTTCCAGGCCAGCTCTCTGCTGTGGCCAGGGAGTGCAGTGGAGGATGGCCCAAGTGCTTGGGCCCTGCACCCCGTGGGAGACCAGGATAAGTACCTGGCTCCTGCCATCGGATCAGAGCGGTGCGCCGGCCGCAGCGCGCTGGCGGCAGTGGCCATTGGAGGGTGAACCAACGGCAAAGGAAGGCCTTTCTCTCTGTCTCTCTCTCACTGTCCACTCTGCCTGTCAAAAAAAAAAAAAAAAAAAAAAAAAAAAACCAAGAAAAAGAAAAAAGAGTGCTATGGAAACTCAAAGAAAGGAGGAGGAATTACCAACCCAGATGATTAGAAATGCATCAAGAAGCAGGTAGAAGACAGGTTACACTTCAACCTAAGGTCGTTGGAAACCAGAATAGAGAGATGAGCATTAGAGGCTGGGAGCACTAACACTGAAACAGAAACAGGAATTAAAGAGATATACTTGTCCATCTCTGTGGAGACAGAGAGTATAAGCATAGACTCTGAACAATTCAAATGAGCTAGAAAACTGATATGGCAAAGGAAGCAGCACTTTTAAAAGGCTGGAAGTTAGGAAAGGAGAATGAGAGAGTGTCATGAACCCTGTATAAAGGTGTGTTTATTTTATTTGAAAGGCAAAAATGAACTACAATCTACATTTTACCAAAGGATAGACATGATTTTATCCATTAACAGTCAACAAAACCTCTGTCATGAGCAGAGTGCTGCATCCAGAAATCCCGCCTCAGTGCTTCTGCTGTATTAGGTTTTAGCGGAAGAGTAAAGAAAATGAATTGGTATTTAGAAAGCATGGGCTAGGAAGCCACCGAGGAGTGAGGAAGCCACCTAGGAGTCCACTCAAATATGAAATGACACACCATAAATGAGGATAGTGAGAGCAGAAAAAAAAAAAATAGGGGGGGAGGAGACTTAACACAATGATGATCGCTTTGAAACAAGTTATATCCTTTAAATTCCAATGATGCTTTGGCTGTCTAGGGTAATGGAAACAGGAAGCCATCAGAGCCAGCAGACCTGGACTCAAATCCCTGCCCCGTATCTGATAAACAATGAGAACCTGAGTAAGCCACTTAACTCCTTGAGCTGCAGATACAAAAAATAACAGACATTTCTAATCTTCCTGTGAGGAGTCACTGTGATACCTGCAAAATGCTTAGCACACTGAAGGAAGGGGGTGGGGAATAATAGTAAGAAAAAGAGCAAACAAGAAACAAAATTCAGATTAACTTAGTTGCAAGGTTTAGCCACCAACATGAGGTTGATCTTTTTAATTATTTTATGTGAAAGGCAGACAGACATAGATAGATACAGACACAGACCCAGTCATGCACACACACATGCACACACACACACATACACACACACAGGTGGGGGGGGGGTAAAAAAAAAAGAGAGCAAGCACCACTCCATTCACTAATTCAGTCCCACAGTGCCCACAATCGCCAGGGCTGGGCTATGCCAAAAGCTGGGAGCCAGGAACTCAACCCAGGTCTCCCATGTGAGCAAATTGGACCCAACTACTTCCATCATTAGGTGTGTATGCATTAGTAAGGAACTAAAGTCAAGAGCCAGAGTCAGGCACTGAACTCAGGCTCTCAGATATGCAACGTGAGCATCATACCACTATCCTAAATACGAGCCCCACATGAGGTTTTACAAAACAGGACTCAGCAGCTGCACTGCACCCTTATCAGTGTCTGCCAGTGCTCCTCCATGAGACAGTAGGAACTACAGGGCTCTTCATTCTCCAGTATTTCATGCTTCATGTAACAGCTCCTTATTTTTAAAAACAAAGCTCAGGGGGCCGGGGCTGTGGGGTAGCAGATAAAGCTGCCACCTGCAGTGCCGGCATCCCATGTGGATGATGGTTCGAGACCCTGCTGCTCCACTTCCGATCCAGCTCGTTGCTGTGACCTGGGAAAGCAGTGGAGGATGGCCCAAGTCCTTGAGCCCTTGCACCCGCGTGGGAGACCCAAAAGAAGCTCCCGTCACCTGGCTTCAGATCGGCGCAACTCCAGCTGTTGCAACCAACTGGGGAGTGAACCATCGGATGGAAGACCTCTCTCTCTCTCCCTGCCTCTCCTCTCTCTGTGTAACTCTTTGAAATAAATAAATAAATCTTAAAAAATTAAAAAAAAAAACAAAAAACAAAGCTCAGTTGAAAAAGGGCCATCCCCACAGGTAAGATGGCACCTGCATCCCTGGCTCCAGGACATAAGCTATGGACTTAAGAAAGGATCCATGTTAAAGGAAGTAGAATGGAACACAACAGGACTATTGGGCACTGCATAAAGAGGACACAGAGGCTCTGGCAAAGCTTTTAGACTAGAAACATCAACGCTGGGCCAGGGTCGTGATTCAGCAATGCAGGTATCCCACACTAGAGCCCCAGTTCCAATCTCTGCTGCTCAGAATTGGATCCAGCTCCCTGCAAATGAGGCTGGGAAGGCAGCGGAAGATGGCCCAAGTGCTTGGAACCCTACCACCCACAAGGCAGACCCATATGGGGTTCGATGCTCCTGGTTTCTGCTTGGGCCAGCGCTGGCTGTTGTGATCATCTGGGGGGTGAAGCAGAACATACAAGATAGATCGCTCTCATTCTGCCTAGCAAATAAATAAATTAGTATTTGTTTTTAAAAAATTAACTTGATCCTCCTTCTGTCCAATTTGATCACTGATACACAAAACTGCCTCATTTGGAAGGATTGGATTGAGAATTAACATGAATACACAATTGAGAGCTTAAAGCAACATTCAAAAGAGATTTGTAAAAAGCTTGTGATATAAGATTATACAATCCTAACAGCATATTATGAATTCAGGAATGACTATACTGATTTTATACCTGAAAAAGACAAGTGTCTCTCCACTTGTTTGAAACACAAAAAACTAATGAGAAATAAAGTACTGAATACTCTTGAAACAAACTTGTTATTTGTATCTATATATTTGTGATTTTGTAGAGGTCTCTCTGTTGCTCTAGTGGGCAAAAAACTAAAGTCATAGTACTTTAGCATTTCCAAGCAGTTCTTTTATTGTATGCATCTTATATGTAATAACCAGACAAGGAATAAAATTTCAGATTTAACCCAAAACTCAAAGGTCCTAATCCATGTGCCAAAGCTGTCTCTCATGTGTGCCTTTTAGTCCCTTCCTGTAACCTCTCATTTCTTCATGAGGATGTAAGTGATTAGGCCAAGTGCAGGAAATGTGTTCTGGCTTTAAAAATGCAGTTAAGCCACCCACATTTGCTGCGGCTCCATTGGCAAGTTGGTGATTTTACATCAGTTGTTTACATTAGTGTCATTTTTGAGCAATTTAGAAACCTTCCTTTTACACACTTGTTCACAGTAACATTCGTCACAACAGCCAGAAGTGGGAGTAACTTCACTGTCTGTCAGAGGCTACATGGATAAGCAAAATGTGTTACAAATGCTCAATGGTACAGTACTCAGAAATAAAGGGGAAGGAAATCCTGACACATATTTCAGCCTGGATGAAACTTGAAGACATAATGCTAGGTGAACTATGCCAGTCACAGAAGGACAAATATTGTTACATTTTGTTTATATTAGGTAGTAGCTAAATTCACAGAGACAGAAAACTGAATGAAGGTTACGGGGGGTCGGGCTAGGAGGGAATGGGAGTTATTTTTTAAGGGGTACAGTTTCAGGCTGGGAGGATGAAAATGTGGTGATGGATGGCAGGGATAGTTGCCCATTACTGGGAACCTATTTAATGCCACTGAACTACTGTGGCCCTATCTCGTTGGTGTTTTTGCTTCCCATGGTGTCAGTTATTTCTTGTCAATGGTGAACCATAAATAAATAAAAGTTTTGAATATCACACCACCAAGCTCAGGACACGACTCATCCTTCTGTCCAGCGTGTCTACACTGTGTACACTACCCACGTATCATTGGTCACTTAGCCAACTCGGTTATCAGACCGGCTGTTGAAGTACTTCACTGCTAATGTTCCAGTACCCCTTACATGGTACGTCATAGCACTCTGTCACAACGCTGAAGTCATTCACCACACTTCAGCTCATCACACAGGCCTTGGACCACTTGACATCACAAGGGTAAACACAGTACCATTAGATACCCTGAGAGGAAGAAACCTCATTTGTGTAACTTTCATTACAACATGTTTTCTTTGTTATAATTATTACTATTCATTATTGCTAATCTCTTGCTATGCTCAACATGTAAGTTAAGCCTTATCATAGGCATATATTTTAAAAATCTCATATACAATAAATATATGTGTGTGTGTATGTGTGTGTGTGTGTGTATATATATATATATATATATAGTTCAGTACTATCCACAGGTTCAGCCATTCACTAGGGATCTTGGAACCTTCTCCCATGCATAAAGGGAGATCACTGTACTTTAAATGATTGATATGGTCAATTTGATGTTATATTTATGTTACACTTCTAATAAAGTACATCTTCCTATAGCTTGGAGACCTGTTAGAAATGCAGGCGTTCTCAGGAATGGATGATTAAAGGGAAGTTTTGGTTGAAGACTAATATCTCTAATCATTGATGAACAAACTTGTCCACACTTCTACTTCCACTCACGGTGTACATTTAGGAATCATTTTCTCCCATGGACTGCAATGAAAGCACTAAGGTAAACTCTCTGATTAGGCCATGTCATCCTAGGGAAGGTATTAAAGAAAAAAGCTAGTAAATAAGTGCAGTTCTCTAAATGGCTTCTCTCTCATTTTTGTGAAGACATTAGGCTCAGACTCATTACAGATTTTCCAAA
Source organism: Oryctolagus cuniculus (assembly GCF_964237555.1). NCBI lineage: Eukaryota > Metazoa > Chordata > Mammalia > Lagomorpha > Leporidae > Oryctolagus > Oryctolagus cuniculus. Next base: position 118,112,435 of record NC_091440.1, on the reverse strand, counting down.
TAGTATTGGCATGGTTATCAAGATAAGAGCTTTGGAACTAAATGTGAATGAATCAACTGTCACAGAGTGAGACACCTGGCATCTCTACATAGAGATAATAAAAACAAGTCCTAGTTTTTACCCATATTAGCACCAAGGGCAAAAAAAATGAAACATTAGTAATAATAGTTTTACAAGCGGGCCAGGATGTTTATCCTGCAGAATATAGCAAATTTACACGTTCCTCCTCCCACACAGCCTCTGCCTTCTCCCCAGAAACACATTGGCAGATATTTTGCCACTCTCTCTCGCATTGGTTTAGCCTTATTAATCTTCACATAAAAACTAGTATTAGGGCTCCTACACTGGCCAACAAAAGATGTTGAAATGGATCAGGCCAGAACTCAAAAAAAAAAAAAAAAAAAAAAAAAAAAAAAAAAAACAACAACCTGACATTCCTACAGAAAAGGAGGTATCAACAATTCTCCCAGATGATTTTAAAAACCAATTAAAGTTCAAAAAGCATTCAGTAAATCCTCCACTTGTTTTATGCCAGCTCATCTTTAATCGTTACTGTTATGAATAACCCTCCCTTTTGCATTCAATCTCTGTCAGAATGCTTATAATTAGCTTTGCTGGCATTTAAGAAAATCAGCTGATTCTCTTTTTCATTGAATTTCCTATTACAATAATTTCGATTTCGTGAATATAGTTTTGAGGCCATCTTTAAGTTACGTACTCAAACAGGTGATTATTTACACTTTAAACTTAAAATAAACTTGAGTTTGTTCAAAGGAAATGGAATAGAATAACCATATGTAGGAAACAGTATCATTCAGTCCTACTCTGTGAAGTCCATCGTAATTTCCTCACCCAGTTACACTAGCTTCCTAATAGGAGACTTCAGAAAGTTTGAGGAAAATGGAATTACAAGGTAAGTTCATTTTATTCCAAAAAAAGTTTAAATCCACACATATGCTTTCAAAAAGTTCATGAAAATTCTGTATTATGAAAAAATCATACAGATTTCAAAAATTTTTGCACCAAAATAAACTTGTCATGCTTTTTCCGGTACTCATTTATATTATCATCATAAATTACTATATTATCCAAATACACTCCCATAATATATAATCATATTAACAAATAAGTTGTTTTTATTATATTCATAGGGAACAAACTCAGCCTTGAGATATATTGTAGATATGATTCTTCCAGTCTTTGAAAGTATCAGCAGAGCTTGCAACATTTCTTGAAATGAGCCTAACTTCCTAACCCCGGGCAAAGGCCACAGAGGTATAAAAACACATGGCATGGTGCCTGGCATGGCACTTGTACAAAAATATTAAGCTATGATTCACCAGTACAATATAGAGACATGTGACCCTCACTGTGTCTGCTTCCTCGCCTGTAAAATGAGAACAAGGGCATCAACCTCAGGACACCAATGAGGATTAAATGTAATTATAAGCATGAAGCATTTAGTGAGAGTAAGCAATATACAAGGTGCATTAAATTACCATCATCATCATCACCATCATCATCACCATCTCAGACAACTCCTAAAACATTTCTATGTGGTAAACTTCAAAAGAATTTTTTCCTATATAAGAAAAGTGAAGCTTTAAGAGATTAAGCATTATAATTTATCCGAAGCTACACATTAATACATGGAAGGGCAGGGATTTGACTAATCCCAGGCTTTAGGATGACTTCACAGGAATCATTCAGCAAGCAGGGTGCAGGTGTTGTGGTGCAGTGGATTAAGCCATGGCTTATGGCACTTGCATCCCATATCAGAACAGCAGTTCGGGTCCCTGCACTTCGACTTCCCACCCAGCTTCCTACTAAAGTCTATTCTAGGAGGCAGCTCATGATGACTCAAGTGCTTGTGCCCTTGCCACCCATGTGGGAGAGCTGGATGGAGTTCCAGGCTGCTGGCTTCAGCCTTGCCCAGCCTCAGGTATTCCAAGCTTTGGGAATAAACCAGGAGAGAGAGGATCTCTCAATATCTCCATTGCTCTGCCTTTCCAATAAATAATTAAAAACAAAAGGCAAGTATAACTGGTCACAATGCTACAAACACTGAGGTGGGATTCTAGAAAGAAGGCTGTGAAAGCCCAGGCTAAAAGGCAGTCTGCTCACTGAACCTGCAGCAAGCCAGACCTTGGCATTTATTTTTTAATGCAATGACAGTTCAACCTCTTTCATCCTGACATCATGAAAATATTACTAAAACTACATTTATAGGACTTTACATTTTCTCCATGTAAATATGTTCAGTGTTTTCACCATTCAAATATGTGCACATTTTAAAACTAGTATTTAATCATCTAAACCTTTATCTATGTCTCCTAGTGTTTAGCAACTGGAAATTTAATAACAATACTTTCTTTTTTTTTATTAACATTCTTAATAAACTGCTGAAGGTGGTCCAGTGGAAGACTGAGATCTGGTCTTGGAGATTCAAGTTCTAAATTCCCCTGTGCTTTTCTCCTCTGCTCACCAACAAGACCAGTTTTCCCTGGCTTCAGCGACAGCACCACATGCCAACATGGGAGATAAATCCATCAATATGACCAGCTTTATCACGTCAGTGAAACGTTAATGGGCCCCACAGCCTACACACTTTTAGAAAGGTTGACTAAATAGGGAAACCAATTAATGGAGATCAACTAGCACAAAGGTTAACCTAAGAAATTAGAAAACAAATGTAAACCAAGGATTATATTTCTCAACGTTTCCATTAGGAAACTGTGAAGAGTTTTTTTTTTAATTTATTTAACTTTGTAATGTGCACTTCCTTAATTATAAATAATTTAAATATTTAATTTAAATATATAAATTGAACATGACAATATAGATGAATACAAAAGAAAAATATCTTTTTAAACAAATCCTACGGATGATCATTAATAATTTAGCATTTTTAAATGTTAGTTTCCTTTCTTGAAGGCTGAATTGCTATAGCTAGACCCAGATTGCCAAATATTTTTTTAAAGTTACACAGACACACAAACACACATAAATAAATTTAAATACTACATCTCTTCATTAAATTGAGAGAAATTCTTCAGATTCAATGGAGAAATTCATCTCAAGTGATACTATTTCTATCATCTCATTCCCATATAACAACATAAATACTATGCTACCAATTCCAAATTACATTCTAAACATAATCACAGTGGCTACCATTTATTCCAGGTTGAAATGTAAATAAAATTTTATTTATCAGAGCAAGCCTGTAGGGAAGAATTTATTATCCATATTTAATAAATGAATGCATTCAGTCTTGGAGGGACTAGTCATCTCACCTTAGACCAGATGGCTAATAAGCAGAGAGAGTAAAGATCAGAACCCAAATCCAATAACCAAATCCTGCATTTTAACCTGTGAACCGAACTTCAATCCTTCCATCAACAGATACTGCTATCACTGTTTTCACACTTAGAACTAGGGAGGAAAATCAATTACAATTCATTTCACCCTCCTATCTACATGGAATATTAATAGCATAAATGAGCAGTACTCTAAAGTTGTTTTCAACATGGGCACTACTGACATTTGGGTCAAGATAATTCTTTGCTGTGGGGAGTTGGCCTGTGCACTGGAGGATGTTTAATAGTGTTTGTGGCCTCTACCCACTCAATGTCAAACCAGTAACTCCTCCCAAGTCCTAATAACCACAAAACATCTCCAGACACTGCAAACCCCCCACCAGGGTAAAGCGATCTCCCACTGACAATAAAGGGCACACTCTCATAAACCTTTCGCGACACGGAGTAAGCCATGTACCATGTCCAAGCTCTTTTATGTCTTATTTACATTTTCAAACCCTACTTTCTTTCGGTGGAAATGGTAATTACAGAATTTGATACTCCTGAAAGAATATGTAGAGACCAACAAAATTATAGAGATTTTCTGATAGCTCATTTATCAAAGGAATTAATAGTTAATTAGATAAAAATATTTCAGGTACAACTCTTTCATTTAGTCCCCAATAAAGCAAACCTTCTTTTATTGCCCAAAGTGCCACAAAGAGGCTTCTTATTCATCCCAACTCATGAAACAGTCATACATACCATCTTTAACACAGAAATCTTCTAGAACATTCAGTGCTGTAGCTACTCCCTGTCCTTTTTTTTATGATTTCCCTATAAGTTACAAGTATGAACTCATAAACTACTGAAAATAAATAATAAAGCATAACTTTATGGGGGAAAATTATGAAATCGTCTACCTTTCAAGGCTAGAAAGCCAGTAACTAAAGTCAAAAGCAAAGCCAAGTGATCAGTGAAAAACCCTTAGCAAAATACTGCCTGTTGTAAGAATATTTTTGTCCACGTCAAGTGAAACTCCTAGAAAGGCCCTTCCTCTAAGCCATATTTATTTAAATCACTCTGTACAGGAACTTTGTACAGGAAAGTAAATGCTTGCTTGGTCTACAAATTAGGTTCATGCCCTTCTTGGATCAAGTTTATAGACCTGTGATTTGTAAACTTTTTTTTTTCTCACGTCAACATACCTGATGGATGTGACACACACATCAGTAACTGTGGCTCACTACAGCATTGATTCAGGAGGTTGAGAGGTCCCCCTAGAGAGAACATATCAGAATCGAGGGCAGGTTAGTGTTTGGAAAAGCCTACCATGTGATAATCACCCTTGCAGAAGACAAAGAGCTATTGTTACCACCACTTGAAAGCTCACCTAGGATGAAAAGCTCATTTCACCGTTGACAGTGCCACCCTATGCTAGAAACACTTCCAAAGGCATCCTTAATTTGGTGCATCAATCTCAAGCCTGACTTTTGCATACATTTTGGAAATGTACTAATTGTCATAAATTTGTCGAATTGTTTTATATGTGTTTTTAGAAGCAAAGGTGCAAAGTACCAAAGGCACACTATGGTTAGAGCACAGTATTGACTCACATGAACATCCTCAAAGCTATCTAGCAAGAACTAAATTTAATTATCCCATATTATCCAGCTCATTAAAATAAAGCCAAGTACAGCTTTAACATATGTTACAGTTCTAACTGTACAGACTACTGATGTGTACACAGGGGTGCAACACAATCACACTTCCTGCTCACCTACATATTGATATTGTGTAGCTTTCAGGTTGATGCTGAGACAAGTGTATGTTCAAGAAAGATGTATAAATTATTTTGGTCAAAGAGGTGACAATCATACTCTGCTTTGTCCCAGTCACTTCACCTCTAGACTACAACACCAAGTTCAGGACATCCCAGCTCTACAGACCATGATATCCATAAAGAGAATAAGAGAAAAGAAAAGGTAAGTGGAACGGCATGGAGAGGAATTAGTTCCCTTTCACCATAGTGCCCAGGTAAAACTTTCAAGGAGGATCGTCTATGAAGGGTTTCCTAATTGTGACTCCACTGCTGATTTGCCTGCAACCCTGTAACAAAGTACAGTGATGCTATCCAGGAAAGGTAACACATACATATGCAAGAAAAAAGGTCCTCTGAAAGTTCAATATGATATATAAGAAACCATGTGTACAGGAGAACAGAGAGCAATGGAGATTTTGCCAGATGGGAAACTTCACTAAACAAATAGTAGACATCACATGTCACTTGCAGAAAGGTGATCCATAGAACTAGCTAGAATCATTGAATAAACCCAATTCACATACACACATATATGTAACATTTGTAGCTACATATAGATGTATACACACATACACACAAGAGGGTACCTTGTACATACAAGAGGCAAATGGAATTGACAAACATTTATTTTGATATGAAGAATTTTGAAAGCCATGCAGTTTTTTCACAATACCCACTTTCCATGAACATTCTGAAAACCCCTGTATGAATGGATTTCAAAATTTTTGTACCAAAATAGTTGTATTTTTCAAATCCAATTTCCATGAACTTTTTATAGTAACCTTATATAGGGGTACCACATATATACACACAATGTTTGTATGTGTGTGTGGTTTTATCTTATGAAGGCTTTACCTAAGCAACACACACACACACACACACACATCACAGTAAATATCTAGGATAACCCGAAGGAAAAATCCAAGTAGAACTCAATCTGGTAATTTTCCAATGTTAACTGCTCGGGACTCCCTAGATTTTCTCAACTGATAAAGTAGTTTCCTACCCAGTCATGTGATTCAGCCGTCACCTGTTCAAGGGTAAGAATCTTGCCATGTACTTCAACTGTAATCAGGAGTTATGACAGCACACTGCCTGGGGACTGTCGGAGAGCTACACAGAAGCTGCAATCTGTACTGACTGGGTAATCACTTTCCTTCCAAAGATTCAGCAGCAAGAGCAAAAGGGATCTGCTTTCTAAGACTGAGTACATCTGTTTTTTTTTTTTTTTTTAAAGATTTATTTATTTATTTCAAAGGCAGATCTTTCACCTGCTGGTTCACTCCCCAAATGTCCACAAAGGCTGGAGGTGGGCCAGGTCAAAGTCATGAGCTTCATCTGGGTCTCCTGTGTGTGTGGCAGGGCCCAGTTACTCGAGCCATCATCGACTGCTGCTTTCCCAGGCTGAGGGAGCTGGATGGAAGTGGAATAGCCAGGGTTCAAACCCACACCCAGATGGGATGCCAGCATCCAGGCGGCAGCCTAATTGCTTAATTCACTGCACCACAATGCCAACCCCAACATTTACTCTTAAATAGGGTATTCTTTTTTTTTTTTTTTTTTTTTTTTTTTTTGACAGGCAGAGTGGACAGTGAGTGAGAGACAGAGAGAAAGGTCTTCCTTTGCCATTGGTTCACCCTCCAATGGCCACCGCGGCTGGCGCGCCGTGCTGATCCGATGGCAGGAGCCAGGAACTTATCCTGGTCTCCCATGGGGTGCAGGGCCCAAATACTTGGGCCATCCTCCTCTACACTCCCTGGCCACAGCAGAGAGCTGACCTGGAAGAGGGGCAACCGGGACAGAATCCGGCGCCCCGACCGGGACTGCCGCGGCGCCGGCCTAAATAGGGTATTCTTTGTATTTACTGAAATTTTCTAAACTTCCAACCTTTCTGGATTTGCATTTATCCACTAGGCACAAAAGCTTCTAGTTGTAAAGATCCCCTAAGGTTGAAGCATTTGGTTCAGATGTTAGGATGCTACTAGGGATCCCTGCTTCTATGACAATGTTCCTGTGATTAAGCCCCAGCCTGTCTGCTTCCAATCCGTGTTTCTGCTAATGTGCACCCTGGGAGTCAGCAGGTCCTGGCCTAAGTGCTCAGGTTCCTGCCACCCATCTGGGAGACTGAGAGGGAGTTCCAGACTCCCAGCTTCGGCATGGAACAGAGCCGGCTGATGCAGGTGACTGGGAAAGAAACCAGCAGATGGAAGATCCTTTTCCCTCTCTTTATGCTTTTCAAATAAATAAAAATTACTTTTTTAAAAAATAAAAAGCACACGAGAGCATACTGGGAAGAGACATACAGTGAGCAAATATGACTCTGGTATTAAAATTTTTTCAATGACAAATAAAACTGGGTAACTTCAAGCAGACAAGGTCACAGGAGATTGCAAAAGCAACACACATCAAATATACCCAAAGCAAACAAATGCATCATCTTCCTGTTAAAAACAGACAAAAACTCATCTGAGGGTGCTTTTCCCTTAATGAGCAGCATCACTGTTGTCCCAGTTTTCCAGGTTCAGAACTTTAAGTCATGTTCACGGCCTTCGTTAACACCTTCCACTACCAATCACTGACTACTCCTACCAACTACAGCTCTTAATTTTTTCTTACAACATCTTTCCTCTCCCACCACCACTAGCTTAATAAATCTTCAACGTCACTAACCAGGACTTTTAGAATAGCTTCTTCAGTGTTGTTCTGTATCCAATGTGGCCTCCTTCTGATACACTACTTTCAAAATCCTATTTTGGGTAGGCATTTGAAACAGCAGCTAAGTTGCCGCTGGGGACACCCACATCCTATACTGGAGTGCCTGGTTCAAGCCCCAGTCTACTCTGATTCCATCTTCCTGCTAATGCCCATCTGGGAGGCAGCAGATGATGGTTTCGATCCTTGGGTCCCTGTCACCCACTTGGGAGACCTGGATTGTGTTTCTTCTCCTGGTTTCAGCTTGGCCCAGAACTGGCTCTTGCAGACATTTAGTGAGTAAACAAGTCAATGGAAGATACCTCTCCCTCTCTCTGCCTCTTTTTTCCCCTTTTATCTTTCCCTCTGTATCTCTTTCGAATACAATAAAATTTTTAATAGCCCATTTCTTTAAAATGTATGTGTGTGGGTGTTTAATTTGGGGCAAGCATTTGGTCTAATGGCTAACATGCCCTTAGTGCCAGGGTTCAAGTCTCAGGTAGGCTTTCAATTCCAGCTTGCTGCTAATGCATGCACTAGGATGGCTCAAAGATTTAGCTTACTGCTTCCTACCTGGGAGACCGAATGGAGTTCAAGTCTCTTGGCTTCAGCCTGGACTAACTCCCACTAGTTGCAGGTATTTCTGGAGCAAACCAGCAGATAGATCTCTATCTCTCTCTGCCTTTCAAATAAATATTTTTAAATTATATTTATTCACATTACTGTCTGGATGACAAAGTTAACATGCTGTGTACACAAAAGAATGTTCAAATTCCTCAACCTAATCTCATACAGTCTGTGTTCACCCCTACCCCAACAACCTGACTCCCCTATCTTATCTCTTACAACTTCCCACACCCCACCTCACTCTCAGCACAAAAGCGAGGCTATCTGCTCCACGCGTCATTTCCAGGACATGCTACACACACCACACCTGCGTCCAGCTGCACACAGCACGCTGCACTCTCTTCCTCCCTCCTATCTCTGGGCCTCAAACGCAGAGGGGAAACAGAGAAACTTTCTTGTACAGATGCATTTTGTATATTGCACCAAAACTGACTGTAGTCAGTTTAATAGTAAACACACAAAAAAGTGAAGCATCAATGCAAAAGAGAAGTCACAGGAAGATGGGAAGACAGAATTTTACCAGAAATCTGCCTTAAGAGGGTGATGGTATTTGAGCAGTAAATTTAGCTGTGACCTTTGCGCAGGGCAAAGTTCCCGTGACTTTGTGTGTCTCAAAGCATTTATCACTTGGCACTGTAGTCATGTGTTAATGTAGTGCCTTTAGGATACAATCCAGGGGGGTGCAAGGGCAGCTGGAGTCGGAACCCTCCCCCAGCAACCCCCATGCTTTCTGGCATGTTATAGGCACTCTTCAGATGTTCTGGAATAAAAAATCCAAGCAGTGTTAAGTTTTCCAAGGACGATTCCCACGAGCCACAGAACCCAGTTGCAAGCTAGGGGCCAACAATGCTCAAGGTGACTTTCCCACTGGGAACTCCAAGTATTTACTGTAAGGACTGGCACTCTGGTCTTCCTCTCAGTTAAAATTCCCAGTGTCAATTAATAACCTGACATTCTGATTGATGAGTCCCAGTTTTATTATTAGTGTGTCTCAGCAATGGATAACCTCTGGTTTCATGGAAAAATTGCATCTCTGACCTGCACGATGAGAGTCTGGTTTCTAGCCAAACACTCACTTCAGTGTTGATTCCTCCTCTTCCCTTCCCATGCAACTCACAAAGAAAAGATCTAGTGGTTTCTGTTACCTTAACCAACAGTCAGCTAGCACCATGCTAACTCTCCTACATGGATTAGTAAAAATTGAGTGGGAGGACTGAGTAAGGTTATTTTTTTTTTCTGTTTACCATCTCTGATTCTGTCAGTTTTTTCTGGAAATATTTTTTCCTTTCTTTTCATTTTTATTTATTGGTTTTGTTAAGTGAAGCCACAGTCTATATTTTTAGGTAGTTATAGAAACTGGTTTAATATTCTTAAATTTATTTGTGCACAGCTCTTCTAATGAGAAAGCATGCTAATAATCCTAAATATGGAACTAACGTTTAAAACATTACAAACTTATTGCTTCCTTTCCCTATTCATTTATTTAAACAAGCAATAGCAAATGGAAATATATAAGGTTCCCTAATCTTAGAAAGGAAATTGCTAAAATCTTGACAAGCACTAGTGAAATTCATTGATATTATATACAGTGTAACTCAGACAATATAGAAGCAATCCATCATATTTCTGCTCATGACTTAAAGACAAAATTTGAAAACAAAAACATTTATCTTGTTAAGTATGCATCAACTGTGAGAAAACCTATACTAGATATTTAAATAGTTTGATAACAATATGAATTCTAGGAAAATAAATTTTTAAAGATACACTCATTATATTGAAAAATAATCATGATGAAGCAGAGTTATATTGGCAACCAGTACTGGTCTGGTAGTCAGAGAAGCAGGAACAGGTTGTGTAAAGAATGGTCTCTCCATAGTAGAGCATTATGTTTTCATGTCCATATCATATTAAAACTGTTATGGAAAAGTTGTGTTGCCTTTTTTTTTTTGACAGGCAGAGTGGACAGTGAGAGAGAGAGACAGAGAGAAAGGTCTTCCTTTGCCGTTGGTTCACCCTCCAATGGCCGCCGCGGCTGGCGTGCTGCGGCCGGCGCACCGGGCTGATCCGATGGCAGGAGCCAGGTACTTATCCTGGTCTCCCATGGGGTGCAGGGCCCAAGCACTTGGGCCATCCTCCACTGCACTCCCTGGCCACATCAGAGAGCTGGCCTGGAAGAGGGGCAACCGGGACAGAATCCGGTGCCCCGACCGGGACTAGAACCCGGTGTGCCGGCGCCGCAAGGCGGAGGATTAGCCTAGTGAGCCGCGGCGCTGGCCATGTTGCCATTTTTTAAACACAAACAGGACTAAGACTATCCGATACTGAAACCTACTTGAGCATATGTGTATGTATTTGAGTAGATTTTTATGTATTTTAGCACACAGTTACATTTTTTCATAAAACCATTCCCTCAGACAAAGTTCTAAAAACTATCTATATGCCAATCTATCATTTCATAGACCTACTCTGGAGGACACTGTGCCAGCAAGACTGCCCCTCTGAGAAGAAACTTCATACCCGTCCAGGCAAGCAGGTCAAGGCTCAAGAATGCACAGGATCTTACTTCCAACCATGTTTGTACCCCGTATGGAACGTAACATGGCCATTCAGAAAACCACCTGCAAGGGCAATTCCCGTATCTCCAAATCAACTTCTAGGGAAGCAGCCCTAATAAATGTGCTCTTAATACATCCAAAGGAATTATGTCATATGACGAAAGTGTTGTTTTTCTGATTACAAACTGTGTGTGCAGTGTTTAAAACTTAGAACATACAGAAAAGGAAAGAAAAATAAGCAAAAACCATGATTCTCCCATACAAACAATGAACACTTTGACAAATTTCCCTTCAGCTGTGCATTGGGGTGCTGTAGAGGATATCATGCCCTGACCTCAATTTTGTTTCCTGATTTCTCTTTCCATTCATGGGAAATATTTTCTCATGTGACTAAGAAATCTTCATTTCACACATTTGAAATCTCTTCTCTTTCGTTGTTCCCAAACAGTATGTAAAGCAAACAAAAAAAAATCAGAAATTAACCATGGTATAGAGTTAGCAAACTGAAAAATCAGACTGCTATCGAGCTATCGTAATTTAAATATTTACATGGCCTATCACTGACGTTTTTGTAGGTTGACAAATGGTCCTCATTAATAAAACAAAACAGAAACATTTCTCTACAGGAAGGGCTGGGAGGTACTGACATATATCTTTAATGAAAAGAAGTTCGTCAGACTATTCAAAAACTAATAGAGAGAAAAAGTCTAAAATTTTCTTTGAATAGTCTAATGGTTCTGCTGCATTAGAGCGTAAGTATCAGAGCTTCTACAGACAAGTGTATCTGCTACGAGTACATCTCTTTCAGGAAGGAAAACGTGGGAACGGTGATTCCACTGGTTAAAATTTTGTTGGGCTAAAACATAATTAAAATCATAAAGACATTTATATCGGAATAAAGTTTCAAAACCTACTTTCATTATACAAAGTGTTAGGCTATTCTGGCAAACTAAAAACATTTGAGGAGTTTGAGATCATTGACTAGAACTTACTTCACATAAGGAGATCTGATGACTTTCCTGCAAGCCAGGCCCACAATTTGTATACCTTTTAGAAGGCGCAGGTGGAAGATAAAACTGAAAAATGAAAAAGTCAACCTAGACAGAATTTTATTAAAAACAAGGAATAAAGATAGATATACCCTTAATATTAGATCTCTAAAAAAAGAGAAGACATTAAAGGAACTTACTCTCCCTGCTCGATGGGTTGATAGCCCAGTTGACACCAGTCTTGGAGGTACTGCTTTTGATATCCGCTTACATTCTACCCATTGACATTATTACTATTTTTGTCTAATTCCCTAACATTGCCAAATTATTACAAGTCTTTTAATTGGTTTGTATTTTTCCATCCTAATTCCTACAATCAGCAGCTTAAGAGATTCTTTAAGTCTGGTCATACCCTTTCTTTGCTCAAAAAACAATTTCGTATAGTGTAGCAATTTGACACGAAGAGCTGGAAAAATAGTGTTAGGACCTAGGTCTCTCTGACCTTGCTTCTGATATTTCCTTATCTCCCTTAAGACTGCAACAACCAAAGAGAACACAATTACCTTTCATCCTTTCAACTCATGCCTGAAATCTCTTCTATAACAGGAGAAAAAAAAAAAAAAAAAAAAGACAGGAATGTAACCACACCTGGATGAACTTTTGTCACAAGATAATGTCTGTCGCTGGACTCTCACATTCTAAAGGAAATCATTGACAAGTTGATTTCTGTCTCCAGGGCCCGTTTATTCTCCCTAATAATCATTTACTATCCCTCCAAATTGCCTACATTCTTTCATCCTTCTTTTCCTCAAGCAGAAGGAAATTTAGGCATTGGAGCTTCATTGGCTTAGAAGACAATGACATTTCTGCATTTCTCCTCTCTGTATTTTATATCTGTGCACCTTTTCTGCTATTAACCTGTCTCTTTCCAGCCTGTTCATTTCAACCAGCATTCAGAAGGTGAACGGGTAGTGTTCACTTTGTCCCTATGCCTTCCATGGTGTCCTAAGCCCCTAAGAACAGCAGGTCTAGCAAAAAGGCCATGGCCTATGGACTCTGCTGGCCCTCCTCACCTTCCTACATCTCCTGTGTCATAAACAAAAACCAGAGGACTTTCTATGACCAAGTTAGGAAAGAGATGACTACCCCTGTGAAAATTCTACTAAAACCAATGGTGGTAGAATGAGACGACACAGGACTCTTGCTCCTGCCAACGCCAAACCAAAATAACTACCTCAGACTAGAAAAATCATTCAATAAGTGGAAAAATCTGGAAGAAAATTAGTCTGAGGATCAAAAGAGGGGGCAGCTTGAGGAATATCCTTAGGAGATACACTGAACAATCACCACCTTGTGTGGAAGTCAAGGCCAAACCAGGAGTAGACTAGCTGCTTTGCCTAGATAATAAGCAGGAAGTCTCTGATAGTAGAGAATAATGGCACCAATGGTTAAAAAAAAGGGGGGGGGGGCGGGGGAAGGGTTAACTGGGATCTTATCCTGAAAACTGAGATGAAAAATTCTGAATTGTTTTGCTAGGCAAAAATGTGGGTTATAATGGCAGATGGAGTGTAAGTAAAATTTCCAGCACAAACTGCGCTTCTGTGCAATGGGTTATATGACACACTGCATAACTGACTCTCAACAGCTTCATCCGTCACTTTCATAAACATCTTCAAGGACGCCATCCATTTTCCTAAATATTTCCCTTAATCCCTTCTCACTCAGAGGGTTTTCATCCCAAGCACCTGAGGTCATCCCAGTCTGATTTCTCTCCTTTCACCTTACTTTCCATGGCCTCAGGCCTCCCCATGCACAAGTGGCTTTGCTTGCAACTTAAAACGCTGTGAAATTTGTTTATGTTGTAAGACTTGCAAGCCTCTTTGGGAATCAAATGCAAGTTTGTCTGCATTGTTTTACATGGCACTTTCTGATATTTAGCCTACAACTTACAATGACCTGTCCCCAATAGCCAAGAATAGAGATACTCTTGTTCAGCTGGGAAAAATGTTCTACTAGAACTCCTGTTCACTGTTTGCATTAATTCAACCTTTTTAACTTAAGCAGTAGATGATATTATTTCCATAATACACACAGAATCACTAAGGTTCAGAAAGTTTATCTGCACATTGTACATTTTGATCTGTTTCAGTCTAGTCTACTTAACACTTGTACAGCAATGTGTTTTAGGCTTTATAACAGTCACGTGAGACACGTAGAGAAGTTGTTATCCCTATTTCACAAATGAGGAAATTCATATGCAGAGTAGTCAAAACTTCTTCTCTGAGGTATCCTCACTGTGGAAATCAAGGTGACAACACTGACAATAACAGGAAGATCACGGGTTCACAAGCCATCATGTATGTGAAAATTAGTTTTTCCCTGTTATACTGAGCTATTTGGTAGAAACAAGTACAAAGGGACTTCAAAAAGTAAGTACAAAATGGAATTAAAAGATGCTTTGCATTTTGGTACAAAGAATTTTTAAATTCATGCACACAAGTAGCCTTCAAAACGTACAAGGAAAATATGTGATGAAAAAATTATGCATTGGATTTAAAAATTTTTGCACCAAAATAATTTAATCTTTAATTCCATTTTCCCTGATATTTCTGAAGCATGTTTGTTTTATCAGTTAGTTGAATCAGACCGCAAAACTATGAATTTCCTGTAAAGAAGTTTTAGTGGACAGAAGTTTGGATTTCTCAAAAAAGCACCTGGGTGCTCCTTAAAACTCATTTCTAGATCCTGCTCTACACTGAATTAAATCAGAGTATCTTGGATGGGATCTAGGAATCTGCATCTCAATACGTTTGCTAGATGATTTATATTCCCACTAAATTTTGACAGCTACAACATGCAGTTCAATCTAGAAATTATCAAACTATGTGCAGTTAGTAGGTGAAGTACGGTAATCTCGTCCCAGATTTTGGAGGTGTCTAAAGGGAGCTGATTAATCTATTAATTGGATGCACTTACTGTGATAGTTCATGAACAACACAGTTTGATTAAATTGGTATTACATAAAAAGTACTTATCAACAAGAGAAAGGAGAATCCAGACATACTGAAATGCTCAGAATGAAACAAATATTCCATTGAAAATACAGACAGTCCTGGGATCCAAGATAAGACAGACTTACTTGCTGATATTTTTAATCAATTCTGGTCACGTAAGAGGTAAGAGTTCACATAAGATTGCCATTAAGGTACATTTATGTGTCACAGAGATAAATGTGCTAAAGAATAAGAATCAATGTCTTAGAAAGCAATGAGCATGGGATAAGTTCATGAATCTAACTTCTTAGATCATCACATGAGTGCCTTGGGTCCAGGGACAAATCCTGAGCCAATGCCTGGCTCAAGTCCCACCCAGCATCGAAGAGTGACTCTTTTATGCTTTCTTCTCTTTGCAAATCATAAGGAGTTCTAGACCTTAAGTGCACCAATATTATATCCCCCAAAGCCACACAATAAATATTTTTTGAAAACTGAGGAATTATTCATTTGGTTTTGATCTAGCCTCCTTTTATGCACAAGCAAAATACCAGCATTCATTTTCATACTCATTTTTCATGGATAATTTCATTTCCGAATAGCACTTTTTTAGAAAACATACTTAATCAGTGTTCAGTCATCCAACATTCCCAGCCTAATTCTCACACTTTTCATGAGGCCAGTTAATTGCTTAAAGGAGTTCCACTGAAAACATTCAAAAGCTCTAGCTGTAATTATCTAAAAGTTAAGGTTAAGAAGAGTCAATCCAATTATTATTTAAGTAAAAAGAAGTGGACAAAATGAGGCATCTTTCTATCTATGCTATGATTTAGATCCTGTTTATCTTGCAAAAATAATTCCAATTACAGAAAAAAAATCACTAGGAGTAAATGCAGACATTATTCAAGATGATGGTGACGTAGTTTCTTGTCCCAATAGAGAAATATACTTAAAAGATTTTGTTTCTAAATTTATTTTCTAAAAATAGAAAATAAAAATGGCTTGGTTTTATTTTGGTTATTTCAAATTAATTTATAACTGATTTCTCAGTTTGTGCTCTATTTTTTTCAAAGAGACATCATGTTCAGATTTTTTAAGAAATAGTGTATCCAAAGAACTCAAATTCTGGAAGATATAGTTATTGGCAACCTTTCTATCATTTGACATGTACAGACAAAAATAAACTTGTCACAGTATAACAAAGTTGGAAATAACTTTTATTCTTAAACACTGTACTCCTGGTTTATCTAAGATAATGATAATCTGCCTAACATACACAAAGGAAATGTCTGGTTTCACGGAGAGGGTATGGCAATCTCTCTAGTAATTATTAAAACTGCAGCAAACAAAAGGTATTTATTTGACTGAAAATTGTCTATTTTCACGAGTCAGGTTCTATTAGAGCTAGGTGGACCAAAGGAAAAGAGACTGGCTACACTAAAATTTGCTATTCAATGAATGAAACCTTTATTAAAACAGTCCATTTTCAGCTCATCTTGATTCTGAAATTGTAATTCCAGATCACTCTGCATGACTGAACTAACGCTGCAGTTGGAAGACATTTCAAATAACCCAATTTCACAATGTCATCTTTGTAAACAATTGCCCCAAAAAGTTTTGTAACTGATCACCATTAAAAGAGATAGAACCTACTTTGCAATATGTTTTTCAGGTGATAGAGCTAACCTCTAACAAGCCTCTAACAAAAATAAAAACTAATCAAGTATAAAAAATGATTGCTGAAGAATGCCTATCACATTTTTGTGGAACAGAAGAAGATCAAGTCAGAGTTTATCTCAATTTATTAAATGAACATGAAAAAGGCTAGAATTTTTGATTCTAGATGATCTCTGGATCTGTGATTCTAGAAGATCTCTATAGAAGAGATCTTCTGGATGATTCCAGAGATCTTCCAAAAGTTTCTGCTACAACGATCCTGGTGGAAGCTTGGTTATTTTCAGATAAGAGTGAGCAAAAAGCAAGTCTCTACAATTCATGCCGAACGTGGGATTTCCTACCAGTAAGAGAAGAAGCAAGTCCAGTCCCTTAGCAATACGTGCAAGGAAATATTTTAAAAAGTGACAAAAATGCAAACGCCATAGACACATTGATAATATATTCCTGTTCTCTCTATAGAAGTTTCCTTAAGTCAACTTAGTCACGAGGCAATCCCAGGAGACTGAAGAGATAAATATTTCAGGTTTAAAGTCATTTATTTCTTTCCATCCATTGACCCTGCCAACCCCAGCCAGCCAGCACCTACAATGAACAGGGCACTGGGCCAGAATTTTCTAAAGGAAATGTTTATGGCTGAGACAGGAGGCTAAAAAGTCTGATTCCTGTTTTAATGGAAACAGTCATGATCTGAATCTGATTTCTTCGGTTGCTGGACTATAAAGTAAATTCTCGAGTTGCTCAGTTGACTCTCTCCTTCCCAGGCTTTCTGAGAGATGGAGACTGAGGTAGGACGCTGAGACACTCCCATACAAGGGGCTGTTTCACACCAGGAGGACAACATCTCCTAAGGAGGATCTCATAGGCGGACTTGTTAATACGGCCCTCTACGATAACTACCAGACAAAAACAATCCCCTTTATTTGTGTTCCTGCCAGCTTAAAAAATGTGCTAAGGTTGCCGATTCCACACAGCAGCCCCTCCGCTGCCTCAACACGAAATACTGCTCCGAAGATAATGCTTGATGATTTCAGAAATTTTTTGCACCAAAATCAACTTACTTTAAATTTCATTTTGAAGTATCCTCCTAATTGTATGATTTCAAACCTCCATTAGGTTTATAGGAGGAAACATTTGCCACAGACACAGCATAAATATTCCTTTATTTAAACTTGCTTCTGAAAATGGAAAATTTTTATTAAAATCGTATTAGATGAAAATCACAATCTTTTTGTATAAAGTTACTTCAGTATTCTTAAGAAACGAACACTAAGGGAGAAAGAAGGCATTTCTTAAGTTTTTCAAATACCCCAAGGGACAAGAATCTATTAGGTAAAAAACTTGAAGACCGGTGTGTATGTGGTGGGGGCGTGTGTGTGGCAGGAATCTACAAGATCCATATGAATACTAATTCAATGCAACTTCAAAATTAGCCAAGACAAATGACTAGTTACATTCCAATACGAAGTCTTTCAAGTAATGGATCTAGATTACAATGGCATGTTCTTCACCAGGCAGCACCCAGGCTTTAGAAGGAGTGAACTTGAATCCACTGTTTCATTTTATCCAAATGTGCTTCTCTGTGTACTTTTTGATCTTCTAGATTATTGCCTAAGTGATATGTGGAAGCCTGTGAAAACCTTCTACTACTTTTATTCTGCAATGCAATGATAATGAGATGCCCCATTAGTCACAAACATGAATACAGATATGAACTATTATACACAAAATAAATGTACTATTGTTTTGAAAAGCCCATCTGTATATCTACGTATATACAGGGAACATGCCACACACAGAAAGTCATGTTTTCATTCTAGATGTGACATCGGAACTGGCCGAGAGTTACTGAATTCACAGAGTTTGAGCAGAAGTGACAGAAAGATTGTGACATGAAACACATTTGGACTTTTTCATCTGAAATCGGTTTCAAATCACAAACTGCAGAGGGAACTCAGCAAACAGCAAAGTCACCTGATCTCATTAGCTAGTTTAGAAATTCCACACTATCAAAATCATCCATCCCTCCCTATACAAAAAAGGGAACCGTCTTCATTTTCTTTCAAGGAAAGTGCTGTTTCCATAACAAAAGGTGAGAAATCAGCCCTGTAGACACCACTATAATTGTCACCCATTAAAGCAACCCTCAGGTTTGCCCCCTTAGTTTCCTCACTTACAAAGATAACAACCTGCACTACAAACACATGCACTTTCATTTCTAGAGACATAGATAACCCAATTACAGACTAGTCACTCTGAACTTGTGTATGTTCACACTGAACACAGGCACAATCCTTGCTATACACAAACAATGAGAGGCAAATTCATAATCAGCTGGGACTATTGATTCTGTGTTACAAATCAGGTTAACATAAAGGTTCTTTATTAAACACTGCTGGACTCCGTCTCTAAAACCATCCTATTTCAAAATATGTGCAGTTATGTGAAATGAAGGGAAGAAACAGACTTGCCAACTCTTAAAGTGGTACAGAAAGGAACTATCAAGATGACATATTAGATTGGAAAGATTGTATTTCAAATGCTATCATTAAAACTACCTAGGTTTTCCATTAAAACTGAAGAAGTGACATTAGTATTCAACTTTTTCAGCTCTTTCAAAATGTATAGCTGCTCTGTCCAATACGGTAGCCTTTAGTCATAGGTGTCTACTGAATATTTGAAGTGTGCCTAGACCAAATTGAGATGTGCTTTCATTGTAAAACATACTCCAGGTGGTTAGTGCCAAAAAACAGAGTGCAAAATATCTCAATTTTCATACTGGTCGCATGTTAGCATGAAGAAGTTGATATTAAATATATTATCATGCATGTGACTCACCTGTTTCTCTTTACTGTTTTATGTGGCTACTAGAAAATGAAAATTAAATATATGATTTTTGTTCTATTTTTATTGGACAATGCTTATCTATAATGTTTACAGGACTGTTTTCATCAAAGCCACTGGGTGACACTGTTTCTCTATGAAACAGATAAAACCAAAGCAACTTCCTGGCAGGGGAAAATCACATATGCATGCGTACACACACACACACACACACACGTGCCCCTTGCTGCCATTCATCATCTTAGGATGAAAGAACAGATGTTTGCTTAAGTATTTGTATCACCCCGTTAGCAGGACTAGCTATCCCTGAAAATGCCAATCATCATGCACAGACTCTTCAATAATAAATGACAGCTTGAACAAAATCAGACACACAGAGGATGTGTAGATGGTGACTTAGGGTCACGTTCTTCATGACCTCCTGTGGTACTATATCTTATTCAGTTCAGTTTTAACAGATTCCTAAAGAACTGTACAAAACAAAAATAACCAGCTGCTTTTGCTAAAAAAAAAAAAAAAAAATTCACTTATTTCCAGATTGTTATTTTTTACCTGAATTTTGAATTCTTGAGTATCTTAGAGACAATTTACTGAAAAAGTAAAATTAAAAAAAAAAAAAAACCTTTTTTTGAAGAGATAAAAAAATCCAGAAAGTTCAACATAATGGATCTTTACTGATTTGGACAAAGTCAAGAGTAACACCTTTCAGAGGATGCTGGATACTATTTGAAGCCGAAAAAATTCGCAGTAAGGGCTCAAAAAAGTTTTCTGGTGCCCGTAGATCTAGTACTCAGTCTGGTTTACTCAATCCTCTAAGTCAGAATGAGAAGTTAGAGTTGCCTCCACCCCAAATGATACGGAGGCATAAAATGACCAGGTGGACTCCTGTCTACTCTGTGCCTCCCGGCAGCATTTTCAGGTCACAGAGGAACTGGACAAAAGCTATTTTGCCACAGGCTGTCAACATGCATTCAGCAGCTCAGTTCCCTTCTCTCCAAAACCAGAGGGAGTCTAGTCTACCAGCTGCAGACTGGCACAGCACTAAGCATTTTCAGATATCACTGCCACCAGCTACTTAGAGTCACACGGTATCTTAAGATAGGAAAATAATCAACCTATGTGCTCTTTTCAAGCATAACATGTCTCAATCCAATGATATGTTTGCCTTTATTTCAGAACATACTGTAAATGTTAGGTAATTTCCATTTTTAAAAAAATCACCATGTCTTCAAAACAAAGTTGTTCAAAATATGAACCATCTATATTGAACCAGTATGCTAAGGACCGTCTAGAAATCTGTGGCACTACAGACATTTGTCGATAAAAATGAAAAAAATAAGTTTTTGCCTGTAATTTCAGAGAAGAGATGAATGGGTCCTGAATCGCAGAGTAAAAACTTGCTCCAAGCTGTCACACACATTTCTCCAACTGCTTTCAAAGTGCTCACATAGATATTTTACTGCGATTTTTCTCTTTCCTTATGCTGATGTCTCATACCCTAAGTGGGCTCTAAGCTCTGGAGAGACAGATGTGTCATAGCTGTCTGGGTATAATTTGCATGATTTTTAGCACAAGGCCTAATGGCCAGCTAAAACATGCTGATCTGACATTTGATAGGGTTACTGACCAAACATCTTTATGGATAATATTAGTGAGGGGTAGCAACTTCTTTTAAAATAGTAGTATATATTCATGATGAACAGATGTCAAGTAATATTTTTGAAAATTGCTACCCAAGAGCTCTTACTCTATACTGTAATTCAGACATATTTTCAATATTTCTTCCCTAGTTATCAAACCTGTGTATTTTATATATACAGCAGCATAAATTAACACTGTCAATTTAAAATGCAAGCAGTTCCCAAGAGTAGCTTCATTTTTAAAACTCCTTTAAAAAATAGTAAAAGTATATGTAAGCAATTATTAAAAGAAATTAACCTGTGAAGAAGTAATGTTCATTTGAATATTAACAAACACATTTTTAGAGACAAGAATATGGAGATTTCTAGACTCCTGAGGCTCTTCAAAAAGTCTGATGGAGTTTCATGAAGCGGATAAATGCAGAACGTAAGCACAGGTTGAATTTACTGTATATATGAAAGTGTTTTATTAGAAGAGCTCATAATAAATATCACAAAGAGAAAAGGAAGGAGGAAGATTCCATGGAATAGGGGATACACAGCAAGTGACTGAACAATTCATGTAAGGTTATGCATCAGTTCCTAAAGCTAAAGAGATTTTCCCATGGACCAACACAAAGAAACTGCCTGTGCGAGTCAGAATCTCTTTGGACACCACAAGACCCAATAGGTAAATTGATTATCTTCACACAACCAGGAGAGTTCATCTCACCATGCTTACATTTTCTGAAAACTACAACCCCATCCGAATCCCAAAATAAACTCATTCTTCTGATGGACTGAAGTTAGTACAGACAACAGGGCTGTTAACAATACAACCCATATCAACTGCAAATCCTAAAATACAATGCATTGGCACACTTCTATCTCTAGGGTTGACCAACCTAAGTTAGAACTTATTTAAAGCAGAAGTTGATTTAAGTTTGGCAAAGCCTTTATACAACTGAGTCCTGAAGAAGTTACTCTCAGCGCTGAATTTCCTAATATAACAAATTCACACAAATGTCACTACAGATATAATGAATGTTTTTCCATGCCAGTGTCACTCACCCTTGCCTGCCTGCACACCCTCCCCCCAGACTTTTCAAAATGTATTTCATACACAGAGTCACTGTTCTGGCTGTTTATTTAATTAACAGACAGCCCAGCACACACAGCATTGCTTTCAGTTCTACAGTTTTAACTTTTTACACTTCAGACTCAATACAGAAAGAGTAAAATTACTGTTTTCACTCTTTCCAACCTCTGTAAATTTATATAGATTCACTGACTATTTCTGTCGGTTAAAACAGTTTTTCAGTACGCTTTAAATATCTGTATTCACAAAGTAAAAATCACAATTTTGTCCACACAGAAAAACAAAACATTCTTTTCCTTCACCTTTCCCTGGGGATAAGAAAATCTTGTTTTTCCTTTTCAGAATTTTCAGAAGTTGACATTAATTAAATTTAATTCTGTCACCAAGTCATAAATAATCAATATTGTTCTTTGTATTGCCATAAGCTGCGTAATACTACTGAAATGTGAGAGAAGCTACAATTCAATTATAAGTCCAGGGCTGTTTCTGAAATTCATTCCATTTGAGAACTACATTATGTAATACTCACACAGATTTACAGTTCTAAATGTTAATATACTCTATATATCCCAAAGAAATAGTTCTTTATTTTTCATCTGTACTATAAAAGTAAGCTTTACTTTTACCAAAGATCTGACCATTCCATCATATGCCTATCATCCAATGTCTTCCACCAAAAACCTTATCTATTTCTCCTATTTGTCTTTTTTTTTTTTTTTTGCTGTTGCTGGGTTTTTACTTGAAAATGTCTTTTATCATATCAGTGATCACAAAAAAACAACTTTACTCTTTGTGATAACCAACTTTCCAACAATCCATTTATTTCTTTTGCTAAAGATGTTTCATAGTTTAGGGAAATATTCATCAGATATAATCCCAGTTCATAATTACATAATACAGTTATCTGCACATCTCTGATTGATGTATTGATCACAAAAATTCCACCTTTAAATGGCACGAGCACATTAATGCAGAGAATCATACGCCTTGTGCTTATACAAGTTGTAACTAAAAATATTAAATTCTTAACATGTAACTAAAATAAAACTGCACTCATTTGGAATCTAAAGAGTGAACGTGCAAGGTGATCAGGTAATCAGAGAAGAATGAGTAAACAGCTCTATTCTTCGATGCATCAAGAGCGAGACATCCTTCAAATACAAGTCTCCAAATATCAACAACTGCATAATTTAAATTTCATGTTGAAAAACAATGTGCTTATTAAGTATGCACAATGTCTAATAATTCAGGAATTCTAGGAACCTGTATATATTCCTGTGTTGGGGGGAATGCAGTGATAACTTAAGAGAGCTGTCCCTGTCCTTGGATATCAAAGTCACTTAGAAAAGATGCGGACACCTCCACAGACAAGTGGTCATTGTCATCTTCACTTGACCAACAAAAAAGATGAATGTGCCACGCATGTCCACAAAGTCTACCTGGATGCTGAAGGCACTGGGCTGGCAGGCCTGACCTCAACGTCAGGAAGATGCTATGCGCTCTGTTCTCTGCTGAGAGTAAAGATACTTTCCCTCGAATTCCCAGACACACCCAGGACCTGATTAATTCCCTGATCAAAGACTAGACCTAGTTCTCCTTTCTTTGCTGGAAATCATCCTTATCACTGCACTGTAAAACTCAGTCTCGCGTGTAATATCCAATCCATGGTGTTACTGACGCTAAAGGAAGTATAGAAGGGGGACAGGGAAGGAGGAGAAAAACATACCTGTCCACTGGTTTAACCTCTGAGGATTTTGTCATATATTCTCTGCCCTTTTAGAATTGAGCGCCACTGGAGACAGACGTCACAGGCAAGAGGCCACTGTCATTTAGGCAAAGGAGGAAATGCTTTAATTCTTACACATTCAAACCTCACAGTGAGCAAGGCCCAATAAAGCTTTTCAAGAGGCCCCTAAGCTACTTAACTGCACTTGTTTCCTCTCTGCATTGCCTTCAGAGCAGAAGGGGTTTCAGAAATGAACTCATCAGCTCGCAGAAGGGGGAGTTGTTGCACATTTGTTTTATAGTTGTTTTGATTCTTGGCTTTGTCAAGTATGCAAATGACAGTGGTACACTTTGCACCCTTAATCAGGAGTTTGTTTCCTTATGATAAAACAGATAAGACATTTACTATATAGCGCCTGAACAGAGTCAGGGCAATATCTCATTCCTCAGCCTATCTTATAAGATACTGCCCAAGTTAGTTCCCACCCACTCCCCACAAGGATCCTTAACAGCGACTCTGATACCGTCACACCTAAAACAAGTTTTCAGTGGTACATTCACACACAGACACACACGAATTAAAACTTCCAGGATCCAAATTTCTACAATGTAATCTTGTTTTTCTATCCATCCTAAGAGATAAAGTCTCTTTAGAACATTCTTTATGAACAGTCTTTTTTTAAAAAAAAGTAACCAAAAAATTACCAAACTAGATTACAAACATGCATTTTACAACAGCATTAATCAGCAAGACATTTTAAAAAGCAATGTTCAGTTGTTCTTTTAGGTTTGCAGATGATTCAGATTTTTCATTTATCAATTTAAACCAGAGAAAACCAATAAAAACAATCAAATCAGCGGGTTAAGGTGGTTAATTCACCCAAACACCTCCTTTTCTCAAACCCACTCTTACCTCTTTCTAAACACTAGGAAATTTCAGAAATTTACAGATTAAGTGATATTAATTTGGAGTTGAGTTATTTGCGATAAAATACAGATTTTCCTCAGAGATTATGATTCAGTTTTGGCAATACCACATCACACTTCTCTGAATTAAAAAATACTATGTTCTAAACATATTTAAACTAGTGGCTTTTTTATTTAAAAGATATGCTCTCCTGTAACTACTCAAAAAAAAAAAATCAAAGGTGCTTTCTTTCTAATTAGTTTACTACCCCCACACCTTGATTTATTCCAAAGATGCTCAAATTCCTTCCAAAGGCAAGTTTCCTTGACTTGTTTGCACCCTCAGTCTTGGAGTAAGCTTAAACCTAAGAAATATCTGTTTTATCTAAACAAAAAGCTCAATAAGTGCGTTTGTTTTAAAATAAACACAGACTGATGCTGTCATCCATGCTGCTAAATACTGTCAAACAATCACAGATCCCTGTAATCAATTCCATCCCAGAAACAAGCTGGCCACCCACACCACATGATGATACTATTTCTTAGAAATAGTGAAACAATTATACCCACCAAATAAACGGAGAAGAAAATGCTTACCGTCTCTTAGGATATTCTCTCACTCCTTCACAGTGTCAATGTGTGCCACAGGTGGACATAAATTTAAATGGGCCAAGTGTAAATTTCCACTGGCTGTGCACACTTGTTGGATCCACCATCAGGTGTCAAATTGGCTTCAAGGAGAGTCTACCAGTTAAGGGTGCCTTTTCAAATACACTCTGTATTTAAGTGAGAATCTGCCCTTTTTATGCCCTTTAAAGCAACTCTTCCATGGTCTTAAAATGTGCAGTGACAATAGTCATCCCCCAGATGGTTTGAACTGTTGCAGCTTCACTGTTAACTCCAGACTCCTCCTCCTCTCTGAGAGCTATCTGTATCACCAGCCATCTAAGGAACACTCTCCTGAGTTAATCTTTCCTGTAAAACCAGCCTCCGTCCATCTGAATCTCTCAGCACGCACCGCAGAGTGTACGAGCTCAAGGGATGTGATTTTTAGTTGACACAGCAGTTTGCACTTTCTCCACAGTTCTGAAGTTCAAACATCTGATTCCCCAAATTTGAAGTTTATGGTGATGATATAAAGCACAGTAGCAGGCAAACAACGCACGCCCCTAAATTATACTTAAAAACAGATCTGGCAGCACCACATGCAAGTCTCTCCAAGTAAAACTAAGTGCAAAGCCAGACTACCCATCAAGAGCACCTTCAAGCATGTCTCGCTTTTGCTCTGGAAGCTTTTTCCTGGTTTTCACAGGTGTTTGTCACTTCACAGGACATTTAAAATTTCTTATAAGGAAGAAGCTTTCTAAAAAGAAATGTAAAATCCACGTGGTCAATGATCACCCTCTGCTTAAAAAAAGAAAAAAAAAAAAAACAAACCTAAGTTTAATTCTAAAAGTTCTGCTCAGGGAGCAAAGACAGCACTTGAAGACGTGTGGGGACGCGTGCACCAGGTGCAACCAATATAACAAGCGGGCCCAGCTGTGGAAACCCAGCACGCACCATCTAGTTTTGTTACTCGCTCACGTTACAAAATACAATGAAAAAGCTGCCTATGAGGTCCAAAGTTAAAGTCGCTTTTCCAGGCTACCTTCCCTCTAGTTCCCAGCTGGATCGAGTTTTCCCCCAGAGCGAGTGAGCGAGCGAGCGAGCGAGCAAGCCCGGGGCTTACCTGTTCCCGCGGTATACAGGGCAGGGAGGTCCTCCGGTGGGACTTGCTGCCGCCGCCCGACATCTCGGCCGCCACCACGGAGCTGGACCGCCGCCTCCGCTTAAACCCCGGGCTGTCCTCCTTGGTCCCCGCAAGCAGCCGGGACCACAGATGCTCCCTCGGAGCCGCCGACTGCGGCAAGATCTGCTCCACGTACCTGGCCAGGAGGATCCCCAGCACGCCGGCCAAGTACGCCAGGTAAGGTCTCCAGGCGACCTTGAACCTCTCCAAGGAAGTGAGGGACACGGTCCTGACCGCGCTAGTCAAGGCGATCATGGGGACGCCCAGCTTCAGCCTCAGCACCAGCCACGTCGCGGCGGCCAGGCAGCTGAGCACCACCCCCGCGGCGGGCAGCGAGAGTAAACGATCCTCCCCGACGCCCAGCCCGAGCTGCACGAGCGCTTCCCCCCCGCAGCAGGCGGCCAGCAGCGCGACGGCCAGAGGCAGGCGCACCCCGGCGCGCAGGAGGTACAAGCCCATCCAGAAGAAGGCACACAGGAGACTGAGCAGCAGCGCCGAGGGCTGCAGCCAGGGGCTGAGCGGCGCGCCGCCCCCGGGAGCGCCTCCCCGAGGGCTGGGGAAGACGCCCCCTTCTGCTCCCGGGGCAGCTTCCTCCTCCTCCTCCTCCGCCGCCGCCGCCGCCTCCTTCCTCAGCTCCAGGTCACAGTCGACCTCCCCGCGGACCAGCCTCACCAGCAGCGCCAGCACGAGGGACAGGGAGCCCGCGCACAGCGCCGAGGAAAGTTTCCGCGAGCGCCGGAGCGGCCGCAGCACCAGGGCGCCCCAGCAGCCGCTGCAGCCGGAGCTCGGGCGACGACGGGAGCCGTCCCCGGCAGCCGCGGGGGCCTGGCTCGCCCCGCCCGGGCCGGGCTTGTCCATAGTGCGCGCTCCTCGCCGGATCGCGGGGCCCCGACAGCCCCGCGCGCACACCCGAGCTTCCCAATCCCACCGCGGCACTGCCTTCGTCTTCTCCCCAAGGCCCGCGGTCCGCTGCCAAGTTCCAGCTCTCGGATAACTCCCGGAGAATGCTTGATGCTCCAAAGCGACTTGCCAAAGTGGAAAGCGAGCCCACACCGGCTTCGCCTTTTCTCTCTTGGAATCGCCTGTGAAAATGCCCTGCTCCACCCCACCCCCCCACTCTCCCACTCCCACCCCCACTCCCGGCTGGTCTCCTCCCGGGGTCTCTTCCCACTTCAGAATTTTAAGAGCTGCCCGGGGCGTCCCGCGCGCGGGGCCCGCTGGCGCCGGAGGAGCCGGAGAGCGCGGGGCGAGCCCAGAGCCATCGCGGGCGCAGCTCGGCGCGGCGCGGCGCTGCAGCGCGCCGGGCCCGCGGCGGAGGGAGGTTTCCCCCTGCTCGTCCTCCCTGCAGCTCTTGCTCTACCACTCTTTCTCTCCTCGGCAGATCCTCCTCCCCGGCACGGCCCCAAGACCCCAATCGCCATTCCCTGGGGCGGGACGCAAGGCCTCCGCCACGGCCGTCCGTCCAGCTCCTAGCAAAAGGCGGAAGGAAAGCGGGGGGGAAAAATGGGAAAGGGGCTGAGAAATAATCGAGAAGTTGCTAAGTCCCGTCGGAGAGAGACTCGGGCCTGGAGAAGGGCGGCTGCAGCCGGAGGAGGGAGGGAGGCAGGGCGAGGGAGCGAGTGAGCGCGCTGGGGAGGAAGGGAGGAGGACGGGCCAGGGAGGAGAGACGGGAGGCCGAGATTTGCTTTTTTGTTTTTTCCCTCCTTTTAGGTTGCAAGGTCGGTGGTGATTTGCACTTTTGCAGAGGGGAAGGCACTAACTTGCAACTGTGTGAAACACGCAACCCGAGTGGCCGGCGGTCCCGCGGGCTGGCTGGCTTTAAAGCCAACTCCCTAGGAACGCGGTCTGGGCCCAGCTCCCGCCCCTCCCCGGAGGCGGCGCTGCTCGCAGCTCCCTGGCGCCTTCCTCGGGCGCCGCACCGGGGGCCGCACGCGCTGCCCCGCCGCCCAGCAGCCCGCCGCAAGCCCGGGGTGCGGGGTGTGCGGCTGCCCCTGAGGCTGCGCTTTCTAGGAGCTCAGCGCCGCGGATGGGGCGGCCCGTGCGTGGCTGCTGGGCAGACGGTGGGGACCCACACACTTCCTGTCATCTTTGGCGACACCCACGTCTACACTCGCTGATTTACAAATGCCTGTAGGTTCTCAAGTTAGGGCCAGTAGCAAACAGATGTCTAATGAGCAGCTGCGAAGTCTGTTTTTCAACAGAGAACGCAAGCCAGACCTGTTGGTTCCAATAATGGAAGAATCTCCAAGAACTGTCAGACCACAAGAGCCTTAAGAAGGAGGTCCTTCATTTAAAAAAATAAATTGTAACTAATTTTTTTTTCAGTGACATGAGTATTGACCAACAGCTGTTGACTGCTGACGGTAAAATTGCATTGAGATTAAGTGAGCAGAGCCTCAGGAGGATTTACACAATGAAGTAGCGCGCACACACACGGTGACACGCATAGCCCATCTGCAGTGAGGAAAACTGGTCCCTAGTTATCAGTGATTTCAGATGCAGGTACTGTAGTAATAGTTATTTGAGAAACTAAAGGATTTTTTGGATGGAGAGTTGTCATTCCCTGGTTCACCCCCCACCCCCCAAAGGCCTTGCAATGGCAGCAGCCTAGAGCCTCAACTCCCTCCTGGTCTCCCCTGTGCTTGGCTGGAGCCTAGCGACTTGAGCTATCAAGGCTGCCTCCCAGGAACTGCATGAGCTAAGTGAGCTGGAACCCAGTATGGAATCCACATATTTCCATGCAAGATCTGAACATCTTAATTAGTGTCAACACTGGCTCCAAAAGGAAAAAAATTTAAATTTGGGGCAGTTTATTTAAAATAATAAAATAGCTGTTCAGTAGACTTGTAATAAAAATTTAATCAGGGGTCAACGCTGTGGCACAGTGGGTTAAGCCTCCGCCTGTGGTGCCAGCATCCCATGTGGGTGCTGGTTCTAGTCCCAGCTGCTCCTCTTCTGATCCAGCTCCCTCCCTGCTTGTGGCCTGGTATAGCAGTAGAAGATGGCCCAAATGTTTGGGCCCCTGCACCCACATGGGAGAGCTGGAGAAAGCTCCCGGCTCCTGGTTTCAGATCAGCTCAGCTCCAGCCATTGTGGCCATTTGGGGAGTGAACCAGCAGATGGAAGATCTTTCTCTCTGTCTCTCCCTCTCTCTTTAACTCTGCCTGTCAAATAAATAATAAATCTTTAAAAAGTAAATAAAAATTTAATCAATGCTCCTTTGGGAATGGGTTTCTCCATTAAACTAAAATAAAAACATGGTAGTCCTTCGTTCAGTTCTAATATGGTTATCTTAGATGTCATTTGCCTTCACTAATAACATTAACAGTAACCCAATTTCATCTTAATTATCTTAACATTCCAGGTGAAAGTGTGTTTATAGCCTGAAGTATTTGGGTAATTGGTTCAATATGCCACTGTATTTTGTGTGTAGGGATGAAACTATGAAAAAATGCTAAAAGGAGATACTTGAGATAAAATTAATTCACTGGGAGAAGGTGGCTTAAGTTTTAGACTTAGCTTCATGGAAAACAGCCTGCAGCCATCAGAGGCAGATATTAGTATTAATATTGTCACATAAGTGGGTATGAGAGGTTCGGATGGCAAAGCTTCCCTCTGGCACGTATCCAGAACTGTGCTACCACACGGGAGCACAAGGTGGGCAGCTAGTCAGTGGCAGTGGGCACCATCTGTTTAATAATTAAGGAACCAGGAGCAGCAGTGTCTTTGCCAGCAACAAATGAGCCCCCTGGCATGCTCACATACCTCCATGAGTTTCCTTTTTAGACACATGATTCATAAGCCAGATCCTACCTGGGACACTTCAGAGTAAGAAATCTTGATTGGAATATCATGCTTCCCTTGGCATCAAAAATAGCACATTAAGGTTTAAAAAAAAAAACTATAAAAATCTGGACTTATACCAAGGTTAGAAAGAAAAGCATCATGAGGGAAATTGTAGAACATTTCGATTTTCTGTCTTTTACCCCCACAATTATCTCAGTTCTTTAAAAATGATAAAAACTCCTAAGAGATGGAAATTAATTTTTTTAAGTTGGAATAGAGAAAAATAGCATTTGTTCATGGCAGCAAAGGCAGAATACTAGGTTTTGTGTTAGATGATGACATCCTGGAGCTGTGCAATTGTATAACAAAGGCAGTGCTCTGGCATCGAGGTTTTTCCTCATTTTCAGCAAAAATCTTAATCAGAAAGTTCTCTGGGACAGGCATGGTGGTGCAGAAGGTTAAGCTACCATTTGATACACCAGCAGAGTGCCTGCTCCAGTCCTGAATCCGCTGCTTCTGATCCAGCTTCCTGCTAATGCATCCGGACAGGTAGCAGATGATGACACAAGTGCTTGGGGCCCTGGCATCCATGAGGGAGACTTGGATGGAGTTCCAGGTTCTTGGCTGCGGCCTGGTTTAGTCTGAAAGATCTCTCTCTCTCTCTCTCATAAGCAAAAAAATACACATTTTTCAAAAGAAAATTGTTGAATCCACCAAAAGACAGATGTTAGATTCTTCTCTATATTACCATCTAGAACCCAGCTGCAAGTGGACAAAAACAACAAACACTCCTGTTGGAGAGAGGCAGCAGGCTACAGGGCTGTCCCAACAGACAGGTGCCTTTGGAAGAGAGTATCCTAAATACAATATATTGCAATACAGAAAGTAGACACAGCACTCATATGTAAGTACTGCCCATTTTCTTCACACAGTGACGAATCCTAATTCAGATACTTACTACACAGGAAACGAATAAAGAAAGGGTTATATATAGAAAAAAACAGTGCAGCATGGACAAGAGGAAAAAAAAAATTAAATTTGACCTGATGAAGCTCTGCAATAGTCAAATCCAGCTAATGTCTTTTTTTATTAGTTCTTCGTGAGGGGAATCTGGTAACTACCCCCATTCCAAGTCAGTTTTACTTAATCAAATGAAGGTAAGAGAATTCTATTATAAAACCCATGAAGTTTACACTCTAGTGTATGAGTTCACTCATTCTCCAATACCTCCATGGCCTCTATGCTTTTTGCCAACAGATACCTAAAATATATATCCAAAACAAGATTCTTACTTTCTAATTCCATACCTCTAACCCCTACAATCCACACACCCAAGCTCTCTTTTCATTCTTCTCTCATCCACATTAAAAAATTAATTAATTAATTAACAACCAATCATCTCTGGTTGTTTAGGTGCCAAAAGAGCTCATGGCCCTTGTTTTTCTGTTTTTTCCTTTTTTGCTGTTGTTTTGGTTTTTTTGTTTTGTTTTGTTTGTTTTGCCTTACCTCCAATCTATTATCAGATTGATGTGATTCTATCTCTAAAATACATCCCAAATGCCTATACTTTCCACCATCCTTAAAAAAAAAAAAAAGACCTGTCTCAGCATTGCTGGCCAGGACAAAGCAAAAGCTAACTGGTCTTGACTTCCTTATAAGTCATTCTCTGTTCAGCAGACTGACAGTTTAAAAATGTAAATTGGGGGCAAACATTTGACAGTTAAGATGCTGCTAGGGTTGGCCATATTCTATGTTGGGGTCTATGAGTTCAAGTCCCAGCTTTTTTTTCCATTCCAGCTTCCTGCTAATTCATATCCTAGGAGGCAGCAGTGATGGCTCAAGTACTTGTATCTGTGACACCCACATGGAAGACCTGGATTGGGTTTCAGCCTTCTGGCTTTGGCCTGGCCCAGTCCCTGCTATTGTAGGCATTTGCAAGTAAAACAGTGGATGGAAAATCAATCTTTCTCCCTCTCTGCCTTTCAAATAAAAGTGAAAATAAAATTTTTAATATAAACTGAATGATACCTGATGCTTAACACTATTCAAACTCTGCACACTGCCCTTAAATAACTTGAAGTGCTCACAACAACAAAAAGGACCTTCTTGACCTTGCAAAACCACTCTGACCTCTGCTCCTATTCCAATTCTGCTTCGCTAAGGCAACAAAGTATGCATTAGAATTTTCTTGAATAACAGGGATGTATCCTGAGCTCTCCAACATGGTGGCCACTAACCACAAATGGCTCTTGAGGAACTGTGTTCTTGTATTTTATTTTAATTAGTTTAAATTGTAATCACCTCATATGGCTAGTGGCTACAATAATGAAGAATGCGTTTCTCATACCTGAAGCTCTCTTGATGTCTTTTATTATGTGTCAAATCAAAAAAACTTCTGCTCGAGACGTTAGTATCTAAGGTTTTCACATAGCTGACCACTTTGGCTTCATCAGCTCTGACCTCAGATATGACTTTTTTCAGAAAGGTTTTCTCCCAACAATCTTATCAAGCAGTTTTGGGACACCCCATGTGCGCATTCATATCACGCTACCCTGGCTCATTGTATTTATAGCACTTATCATTGTACAACATAGTCTTGTTGATTTATATGTTTTCGTGTTTATCATCTGTCTCCGTTGACTACAGAGTAAGTGCCATGTGAGTAGGATGGTGAGTGTCTTTGCCTCGTTCACTGTGTATCTTTAGTTACCAGAATAGAGTCTAGCACATGGAAGAAGTTCAATACCTACGTGTTGAATAAGTAAACAAAGTAGATGAAAAAATAAATACATGATGGACGATATAAATTGAAATGTATTTTTAAAATACATTAATCCTCCGCCTGCGGCACCAGCATCCCATATGAGGCCTGGTTCTAGTCCCAGCTGCTCCACTTCTGATCCTTCTCTGCTATGGCCTGGGAAAGCAGCAGAAGATGGCCCAAGTCCTTGGGCCCCTGCACCCACATGGGATACCAGGAAGAAGCACCTGGCTCCTGGTTTCGGAATGGCACAGCTCCATCTGTAGCGGCCATCTGGGGAGTGAACCAACGGAAGGAAGACCTTTCTCTCTCTCTCTCCCTCTCACTGTCTGTAACTCTACCTCTCAAATAAATAAATAAAATCTTTTTAAAAAATCATTATGAAATTTAAAGATCGTTTTCATGTATATTTATATTAGTAGTTCTTGAGGATTCTGCTGTCCAAGTTAGACCAATGGGCAAAAACATGCAAATAACACTTTTACAGAAGGTTGCTTAGAAAGATTTAAATTACTCTAGCTATTTAAACTGCTCATCTACTAAAAACATGAGTATTGTGAAAGTTTTGAGAAATTTGTATTGATTACCAGGTGAAATATCCAAAATCCACAGCAGTTTCCTGGTAGACACAAGGGAAAAGGTGATCTAAGTATAAGCATCTGGGTGGCAAGTAAGCTGAGAAATGCAGAATGAGAAATCTGAATGTAAATGATTCAAAAGTCACATTTCACATCATGAACCATGCCAGTTAACAATACAACTTCTGGATTTGAACTTAGTTTTAAAAAGCTGTATTGCCAAGATTTATTTCTTTAAGTATAAACATTTTGTGCTTTAAAATTTTATTTCTTTGTTTTCATTTATTTGAAAAGCAGAAAGAGAGCTGTCTTCTATCCTCTGGTTCACTCTCCAAATGCTCACAGCAGCCAAGGTTGGGCCATGCCAAAATGAAGAATCTGGAATTCAATCCACATCTCCCATGTGGGTGGCAGGGATCCAACTACTTCAGCCATCACCTGCTGCTTCCCAGGGTGCTCATTAGCAGGAAGCTGGATTGGAACTGGAGAAGCCAGCACTGAAACCAAGCCACTGCGCCAAACACCCACTCCAGCTGGTCTTATTTAAATCTTACGATTTCACATGTAGTTAACAAAAATGTGCAGAAGCTTCCCTCTCTGCGGAATGCCACCTTTCTTTGTAGTTTCCAAAGAATGAAGTCATTGCTGTGGATAAATAATTGTGAACTAGCACAAAAATGTTAAGGAGTAAATGCACAACATGGGAAGCAATTGTAACCCAGAAAACTGTTACTAACACAGAATCACACAGTCTCTAGCACAAACCACTAGACAGCCCTGTTTCCCTTCTATGCCGTCTACACTGACATCCTCTGACAGAGCTGGCCTTGCCTAGCCACATCTTGAGTGTTAACGGCTGGCTCCACCTTTTCTTTTTTTTTAAAGGGTTTTTATTTGACAGGTAGAGTTACAGACAGCATGAGAGAGAGAGAGAGAGAGAGAGAGAGAAAGGTCTTCCTTCCGTTGGTTCACCCCCCCAAATGGCCGCTACGGCCAGCGCTGAGCTGATCCGAAGCCAGGAGCCAGGTGCTTCTCCTGGTCTCCCATGGGGTGCAGGGGCCCAAGCACTTGGGCCATCCTCCACTGCCCTCCCAGGCCACAGCAGAGAGCTGGACTAGAAGAGGAGCAACTAGGACTAGAACCTGGTGCCCATTTGGGATGCCAGCGCCACAGGCGGAGGATTAGCCAAGTGAGCCACGGCGCTGGCCTCTGGCTCCACCTTCTCTAAACAACCACTAAGGAAATCAGGGTGGTTTAGGTTCACTGCTTTCCAATCTTGTTCACCTGTGGCCCATGTAGAACATGGTGCTATTTCCTTGTCACATCAGGTAAAAGGACAAGGCTTCAGGCACAGGGCCTGGGGAGATCAAAGTGTCACACACATCTGTAGCTTGGGATATCTAGCTGAGGATTTTTGAGACACCTAGTGTTTGACTCACTAATAAAATATAAAGACCCTTAAGTAGACTGTTAACAGAAGCACAGATTTAAATAAGCATAGGGTTGGGGCTCATATTATGGCAAACTTAAAGGGGTAAATCAAGATGTTAGTACCCTGCTGATTACTGTATAGCCATTCCTTGTACCTAGTTCCAATCATTTTCCCATATAATTCTCTCATTTGGTCTACAACACAAATGCAGGACTTTGGAAATGAGATGCCCTATCATGAACAGACTTAGAATCTAATTCTTTCCTACCATACATTGATATATTCTACATCACATCTGTTATCTTCCCTGAGAATCTCAGGAACTCATCAATCACTATAGCATCTCCTTTCTCTGAATTGGCTGGCCCTATAACCCTTAGAAAACTGAATTATTGCATAATAATACAAATATTAAGTATTTTGTTCAATAATGAAAACTTTTGTGATATCACCATGCTTTTTACATAATAATCTTACATGCATATATACCCAAAGATGACATTCAATATAGAACCGAAGACTTAAGCTCCCCTTGCAGAATTCTTTATACCTTTCATGTCTCAACCCCAGTGGACAAGACTATTTAAGAAGGCAGAAACACTGGGCATAAGAGTAGAGCGTAGAGCAACTGAGCTTAACAAAAGTACTGTGAACAGTTCATTGATGTGAAAATCTGTTTTTAGATAAAGAGAAAATTATAAATACTATGAATAATGAGAAGAGCTTTGAATTTGCTTTTATTGCTAAAGAGTTTTAATAAAATGAATCATTCTACTTCTCAGCATTGGCAAGAACAGCATGACAAGTTTAAGTGAATATTCCTGTGGTGAATGGAAATCTTGCAGTTTTCACACTCATCCTTACAGATAGTAATTTTCTTTTTTATTTATTTATTTATTTTTTGACAGGAAGAGTGGACAGTGAGAGAGAGAGACAGAGAGAAAAGTCTTCCTTTGCCATTGGTTTACCCTCCAATGGCCGCCGAGGCCGGTGCACCGCGCTGATCTGAAGCCAGGAGCCAGGTGCTTTTCCTGGTCTCCCATGGGGTGCAGGGCCCAAGCACTTGGGCCATCCTCCACTGCACTCCCGGGCCATAGCAGAGAGCTGGCCTGGAAGAGGGGCAACCGGGACAGAATCCGGTGCCCCGACCGGGACTAGAACCCGGTGTGCTGGTGCCGCAAGGCAGAGGATAAGCCTATTGAGCCGCGGCACCGGCCCACAGATAGCAATTTTCAACACGTGTGTAGAAAAAAGTGGTGGTAGGGGGATGGGGGTTGGGATGAATGTGATCTAATTTCTATGCAGTAATTACCTCCAATATCATCCTATTCCGAAAATAGAAGCAAAATACATTGGCAAAAGCCTCAGAGTAATATTTAACCTGATCTCTTTTTCCTTAAAGCTATTTACTTGAATTTTTAAAATAAATGCTATTATTAATATTATTATTAATAATGTTATTATTATTATTATTTGAAAGGCAGAGAATCAGAGAGAGATTGAGATTGGGGGGAGAGGGAGAGAGGGAGAGGGAAATGTTCCCATCCACTGGTTTACTCCCCACATGCCCACCATAGCTGTGGATGGGCCAGTTCAAAGGGAGGAACCAGGAACTCATTCCAGTGAGTTCCCAAGTGCTGGCAGAGATCCAACCACTTGAGCCATCACCTGCTACTTCCTAGGGAACACATTATTAGCAGGAAACTGGTATCAGGAGCTGAGCCAGGAACCAAACATAGGCACTCTGATATGATATGTGAGTGTCCTAAGCATTACCTTAACCACTGTGCTAAACAACTTCCCCCTAACTTGAATCTAAAAACAAAGCAAAAACCCTCTTCCACCAGACTGGAAACAGTCAGACAACAAAAGTAGAAGAGAATCAAAGCAGTGAAACATTTTGTTGTGAGAAAGAGTGGCAGAGAACACACAATAAGGTAAGGGTGGGCAGATTTTTCTGCAACATTAAAGTCATGAATGAATTATAAACTATTGTAGCCTACAAAAACAGGCCTCTACAGAAGAGGAACATCTCAAGTGCTATTTTATAAAGAATTAATTTTACCAAAATTCAAAGGGGATGTGTAATGGTATGGCAAGTATCTATTGTAATGCCTGCCAACTGAGTTACTGATAAGCAAGCAGTCCAAGACCGGGTTCTTACTGACTGACTGCATGAGGAAATAGCATCAGCTCTCCAGCTGCTGCCAGAGGCAGACCTTATGAGACGGGAGAACTTCAGGATGATTTGCAGTTTCAAGCAGAGCACACATATTGAGAGAAATTTTAGTTACTTGATAGAAAGGAAAACAGAAGTCTAACCTATTTCTGTTTTATATTTCAACCCCTCTGAATTGTCAAGTTTCTTTCTCCTTTGCCTGTAACAGTTCTAATAGTGCCCAAACTGTTCCTTTTTGTGTATGTGTTAGTAGGATGCCGGCAGGTGTCTGTGCTACACAGAACACTGGTCTATACATTTAATCCTGTCTCATATGAAACCTACCCATGCTTCTAAAAGTTAGTGGAATCTTTTGCCCTACCTTATCTATTTTGGTGGAAAATTTTAATTAAGTAGTCAAGGGTTAGAATTAGATAACTGATGAAAAGACAATAAGAAAGGAGACAGATAATTTACTAACTGAACAGAAATACATACCCTGAATAATCCACCATTCACTGCCCTTTTCTGTGCAATGATCTAAGGAGAAGGCATATTTAAAACTAGAATGAATTTATAGATTTAAAAGTCATCCATAAAACCCATATGCAATTCTGGAAATATCAAAATATAATAGCTACATTGTGCTTTGCCATTTTAGAGTAATTTTGTATTATTACTCTAATTAAAGTTCACAAAGTGTGTGATGTCAGTGAATCTTATGTTATCATCCCTATTTTACATAAAACAAGCCCATCCTGGAGGGAGTGAGATTTGCTCCAGCTAAGAAAACAGCAAAGATAACACAACCCAGAAGTCCTGACTCTTCACTCCAGTGCTTGTTATTGATACAACGTATCACCCAAGATCACCTGAATCTAAGCAAATTTGTAGGTCACCACCCATCTCTCACCTAATCAAAATACTTACAGCTTGGAAATTTTCAAAGATGGAGAAATCTCACTATATTTTTATTTTTGATTGGAATGCAATTCACCTATCACAAAATTCACCACTTTAAAGTGTATCTTTTGGTATTTTTAGCATATTCACAAAGTTTACATCATATAATGTTTGAATGTTTTTATCACCCCCCAAAAATTCTATACTCATTAGTAGCCATTCCTTATTCTCTACTCCCCCTGGACACCAGGAACCAATAATCCAGTATCCAATATCCATCCTTGTAGATTTACCTATTCTTAACATTTCAAGTAAATGGATTGTGTAGTAAGTGACATTTTGTGTCTGATTTATTATAACTAGCATAGTTTCAAGGTTTATCTATGTTGTAGCCTGCATTAGTACTCATTTGTTTCTGTAGCTGAAAAATATTCCATCAAATCAGTATACTGTTCTTCATATATTCTGGTACAAGCCTATTATCAGACCCAACTCACAAATATTTTCTCCCAGTCTTTGAGTTGTACTTTTCACTTTTTTGTCGATGGTATCCTTTAAAGCACAACAGTATTACAGATTGATGAAGCCCAACTTATCCAATATTTTTACTGCATGCCCTTTTGTTTATATTTAAGGAATCATTGCCAAACCCAAGGTCACAAAGATAAATTCCTATGTTTTCTCAAAAGATTTTTGTATTTTAAATATCATTTGATCCATGTTGGATTAATTGTATATATATGGTGTGAGCTGGGGATTTAAGTCTATATTTTTTGCATGCAAACATCCCAGCACAATTTGTTGAACTCCTCCCGCCCCACATCTATTATCCTTAAGAAACAAGTAAGAATTGTAGAACTCTTAATCGTAGAAAGCTTATCTCTTATTGAGATAAACTCTGCCTTTTAAATATATATCCCAGATTTGCTTTTGGAGAAACACTTGTATAACATGAGACTTTGTTCCTTTCTATGCATAACAGGATTTCAAGTATTTGCAATCTTTACCAAGTTTTATTTTTTTCAAGAGAGAATTCTCATTTTACAGAACAATTTATTGGACATAGTTGTTCATTGTTGAATATCCTTACGGTTTTCATGACTACATGTTAATGTCATTCAAGAATGTTCCAGGTCTGATTCTGCTGATGTAGAACAAGACTATTATATTAGTTCCCATGATCAGGGATACATATTTAAATTAATGGAATCTGAAACCAAGTTAACTGTGATCTTCAACTATATCCATATTGTCCCTGATTCTTTAAAATTGAAAGATTTAAAAACAATAACTTCAGCAAGTGATAATTCTCTCATCTGTTGATTCTTTTATTGTGCACTTCAGTCAGGTAAAGCTGCTGCCTGCAGTGCCGGCATCCATAGGAGCGCTCGTTCGAGTCCTGGCTGCTCCACTTCCAGTCTAGCTTTCTGCTAGGCCTGGGAAAACAGTAGAAGATGGCCCAAGTCCTTGGGCTCCTGCACCGATGTGGGAGACCTGGAAAAAGCTCCTGGCTCCTGGCTTCAGATCGGCAAAGCTCCAGCCGTTGCAGCCATCTGGGGAGTGAACCAGCAGATGGAAGACTTTTCTCTCTCTCTCTCTGCCTCTCTATAACTCTGCCTTTCAAATAAATCTTAAAAAAAAAGGCCTCCTAGATAAAGCTTATAGAGTTGTAAAAGTACATTTTGTAGAACACTGCCTAGCAATTAAAAAGAATATAGGAGAGACCATTTGGCCTAGTAATTAAGACAAAGTCATCCCACCACACAGAACCTTGTTCCATTCCCATCTCTACCTCCTACCTCAGGCTTCCTACCAATGCACACCCTTCGAGGCAACAGGGATGGCTCAGGTAATGGGGTTCCTGCCACCCACATGGGAGACCTGGATGACATTCCTGGCTGTGTGTAGAGATAAGCATGTGCAATTATCTCTAAGAATCTTTAAGTAAATGTAATTAAAGAATACTGTCACTTGACTTGTTGTCCTGCACTACATACCTTTATAATTCTCTTTTTATTTGTAGTTGCATTGGGTCTTTTAGAATATAGGACTGTTTGTTACACTGTCTCATATTATTGCATCTTCCAAAGCATTGGACTCAAAATGGAAACCTAATTTTTGAATATTATAGATTGCCTTAAGGCTGATATTAAGACTAGATTGTAGGGCCAGTGCTATGGTGTGGTAGGCTAAGCCTCCACCACCAGTGTGGCAGCCCATATGGGCACCGGTTCATGACCCAGATTCTCCTCTCCTGATCCAACTTTGCTTTTGGCCTGGTAAGCCCAGGTGCTTGGACCCTTGTACCAACATGAAAGACCTGAAAGAAGCTCTTGGCTTCAGATCAGCCCAGTTCTGGCCATTGCAACCAATTGGGGAGTGAACCAGCAGATGGAAGACCTTTCTCTCTGTCTTTTCCTTTGTCTGTCTATAACTCTACCTCTCAAATAAATAAATAAAATATTTTTTAATAAAGACAATAGTGTGAGGGGCTGGCACTGTGGCCTCCGCCTGTGGCACCAGCATCCCATATGGGCGCCAGTTTTAGTCCCGGCTGCCCCTCTTCCAATCCAGCTCTCTGCTATGGCCTGGGAAAGCAATAGAATATGGCCAAGTGCTTGGGCCCCTGCACCCACATGGGAGACCAGGAGGAAGCACCTGGC
Source organism: Oryctolagus cuniculus (assembly GCF_964237555.1). Taxonomy (NCBI): domain Eukaryota; kingdom Metazoa; phylum Chordata; class Mammalia; order Lagomorpha; family Leporidae; genus Oryctolagus; species Oryctolagus cuniculus. Next base: position 118,071,519 of record NC_091440.1, on the reverse strand, counting down.
TCCTGGCTTCAGATCAGTGCAGCACGCCAGCCGTAGCAGTCGTTTGGGGGTGAACCAATGGAAGGAAGACCTTTCTCTCTGTCTCTCCCTCTCGCTGTCTATAACTCTACCTCTCAAATAAATAAATAAAATCTTTAAAAAAAAAGACAATAGTGTAAGACCACAGAAGAAGTATCAAAATACTTAAATATAATTACTTAAATATAATTACCTGGGCAAACTGTGGGAAACAGGTCATTGGTATCTAGAAATACCTCTTTTTTCCTCTTAAAGGCTTCAACTCAAATACAAAGAAACAAAAGTGCTTAAATGTTTAATGTTTGTTATCCGCCCCCCTCCCCCACTAATATGGATTTCGGAAATGAGGGCCCTGCCTGCACTTCTCCATAGTCAGAGCCTCCCCTGCAGGGAGGGGGCGAAGGCTCACATTCACTCATCAGAGCTGTTCTCTGCCTGAAACGGGGAGGCATTTTTTTCATTCTGCTGAAACCACAGAACTATGGTAACTTTCCACAGAAATGGCAAATTACATACGGAGCTTAAGCTCAAGAGTTGCCATCAACCAAAATCTAGACACAGGGCACTTTAAGTTCAGTCAGAAGAGTGAGGCATAGAAGACAGCAATGTGGTTCTCCCATCCCAGGAAAGGGGTGGCTCCAAATGTATGTGAGAACATGAAAGTTGTCCGCCTCCTCTTCCTCCCTTGGTTTTTTATTTTCTTTTTTGTTTGTTTGTTTTTTGCTTTTCTAAACAGCCATCCAAACTTCTAGTCCATTTACTGTTAAGAATTAATTGACCGTTATTGCTTGAATTTTTGTTATGCGATTAGTATATGTGTAAAACTATAGGTGACACATGACTATGTGTCCTGAAAGTTATGGGTGACATATAGGTACCAGGAGTTGGCTAAAGATCTCAGATTATTCTATATTAAAATGATTCTGTCGTTTATTGTGGATTCCATTCCTATCTCAATTATCCATTATTCTCAATTATTCAAAGGACTGGAAAAAAAAAAAACAGAAAAAACTCTGAAGCTTTAGTCATTGTATAATAGTGCATTAATATTGAGGAGCTTCTGAAGTTTGCCCTCATTATAAAGGTTTATTGAGAAGGGGATTTCTCATCAACAATTACAGTCACATCTCCACAAGAAAGTTATTCAAACAGGTGTTTTGTTCTGCTGGCACATAAAGTAAGAGTACAGGGTAAATTTTCTCCCATAGAAATATTAATTATCCTTCTGAAATTTCCATGCATCTTATTTTTCTACACTGTACTAAGAAGCTCATGTTGCTACCTAGCTGGAACCAGATTGTAGGACACAAGGCTACATCCTTAACCTTATAAAAGTGCCCTGGAATTTTTAATGAGCAGATGTGGTCAGAACCTCAGTCTTCCATCTCGCCCAAGAGAAGGTTCTCCTACAGCACAGTGCACCATAGCCCACACTGGGGAGTTGGCTCTGGACCACCTTGGGATGGAAGTGGGCCACCAACTGAATCACCGCCACCACATCCCAAAGCATCTCCCATCCAAGCCTTCCCTGGGCCCACCCCTGCTGAACACCCAAGGTTTGACGAGATCACAGCTTTAGAGCATTTTATTACAAATTTTAAATTTCCAGTCTCTGGTTTTCATATTGCATTTCAAGATCAACAACCTTATTAGGAGTAGTAGATTTTTTATTTTGAAATTTTATAACACCTTTCCACTGGGAAATTCCAAGCAGGCTACTGAACGGCATTACCACACAGGCAGAAATCCTCACAACACCCCTATGAAGGAGGTGTTAAATGAGAGACAGGGAGAGAGAGAGAACGAGCAAGCGAGCGAGAGAGGTAGGTCTCCATCAACTCCTTACAAAAGCCCAATCCTTAATAATTAATGAATGAAAAGACATCTTGAGGCCAGTGGTCACTGGAAGTAATTGGCATATATTTTCTCAGCTGCCTTTAAATGAAAATGGCAATAATTTAACCAATATATTTGGGCTGACGGCTAAAATAAGTTCCCTCTTGCACCCAAGCAGTAGAGCTAAGTGAGATCTGAACAGACTACTCTCTGTTCCCCCTTGATTGCAGAAAACTCACATGTTGTGCTCAGGAACTGAGTATTTCCAGTGCTGCTCACAATTACGGCTGTCTTGCTCTGTCCTCACTCAAGAGGACAATTGGAAGGACACCAGGTTATATTTATTTTCCTTTACTTCCTTTGCTCTCTCCTCAGGCTTCCCTTATGAGAAACTTTTGATGTCTAAATGAAAATATAATGGAAGCACATTTTGAGTGATAAAAACAACAGAGTCCAGTTACCAAGGTGAAATTGTAAGACATAAAGTCACAGTTTGAACAACAGCACGGTGGCCCCAGCTCATTTCGAATGCCTCCTTTGATAACACATATTTTACAGAACCACTGTGGTAGATGCTGTGGGCTTCCCTAGGCGGTACACACCAGAAACTTCCAATCACTCTTCTCTGCCTCTTCCAGGCTCACAAACATCACGCAGTTCAGACAATGCTAGGCTGACAGATGGTAAATGATTTCCTAAGTATGCAGACAACTGGGGAGGGGAGGGTGGTTGGGGCAGATCTTTCCCCTGGGGACATAGTCATGGTTTCACTACATCTGGAACTTTGGCTGCTACCTAGACACATGGGACAGTAGACCAGGGGGCAAAAAAAGAAAGCAGTCAACCACATTGACAATCACATGGAGATAGGACTTCTGTTGTCAAATGGGAGCAGTAAATGTAGCTTAAATTCAGAATTCACTGAGGTGCCTCAGGGTGCTCGAATCCCAGGGGATAATCTGACAAGATCAGGGCAATTTAGGTCCCTGAGCCCTCAGGGATCTAGGTCTGTATTACAACCACGCAAATGACTTGTGTCTGCAGAGTGTTGACTGGGGGGTTGGGGAGGGGGACTCCATAATGGCAGATGGAAGATGGAGCTGTGGACTTGATGCCTATCTGGCTCATCCTCCTGTTGTCTTTGTTTTAGAAAATATGTGCATTGGGTGGGGGACAAAGGTTGAGATTGGTTACTCCTTTGTAGAGTAGATTTACCTTTGTAGAATAAGAACAGCTTAGTTAAAATCAGGGCATGAGTGGATCTGGGTGACTCAGAGGGTGGATATTGTAGCAGAAGATGATAACATACTACTCATTAGTACTCTTCCCTGTAGATACCTACAGCCCCTTAGTGCAAGCACCTGAGCCTCCCAGCCCAGAGTCTTTCCTTACCAAAAGGTGTATGAATGCACAGCCGTGTTGTTACTGCTTTTGTAACCCAGCTACAAGAGTGTTTTGGCAGAGACAGACAATTATCAAGCAAGATTTACCATTGAGTCAACCATTAAGCATGGGAACATCGAGAGTGGGGCAAAGATTGTACTTAAATGCAAGACAGAGAGAATCATCCAGTGTACAGAAGAAGGAAGGTTAAAGAAAAAAGTGTTAGTTCAGTGATCACACTAAGTTGAATTCAAAGGGCAGAGCATCCTAACACTCAAAGTCTAAGGAAGCTCCCAATCTTTAAATAACACAAAGCAGCCTGGACATGCAGGTCTGGAACAACTTTCACTGCAGACTGCCTTGTGAATAAGATGAACAGACAATGCACCTCTGTGTGCTTCTGCACCTCTTTCTCTGACCCATCCATCTCTTTCATGTCTATGGATACCGTTCTCCAACCAGTAGTTCTTGACTCCTTCCCTACTGTAGTGCTCCAGTCAATAAAATATTGTAGCTACTGTCATAAATCTTTTTAAAAATGTGTATTTACTTATTTAAAAGGCAGAGTAAACATGTATTTACTTATTTAAAAGTGACAGGGAGAGATAGGGTGGAGGGGAGAGAGAGAGAGAGAGAGAGAGAGAGAGAGAATCTTCCCTTTATTGGTTCACTGCCCAAATGGCCATAATGGTCAGGGCTGGGCCAAGCCAAAGCCAGGGCCAGGGCACTCCATCCTGATCTCTCATATGGGTGACAGGGGCCCCAGCACCTTGGCCATCTTCTGCTGCCTTCTCTGGTGTATTAGCAGGGAGTTGGATAAAAAGCAAAGCAGCCAGGACTCTACCCGGCACTCTGATATGGGGTGCCAGCATCACAAGTGGTATCTTAGCCCAGTGTACCACAGTGCAGGCCTCTACAGTCTTAAAATCCTACCCTCTAATTTAGGTTTCTGTAGTTTGGTCACTTTGCTTTTCCCTAGTATAGCGCTTTTGGGTACCAGTAATCCAATGAGAGGCGACTCATGGCAAGCTTTGGGACCCTTCCACTCCATAGCTAACTTAACCTTGCTCTTGTCTGAGACCCAGAAAGACTGACCTAGATGATAACTACTGAAATTATATCAATTACATTTTCTAAACAAAAAGCTTTATTTCTGTATGTTCTCAGAGTCTTAGAAGTTCCTAATTTTACTACAAATTGGGTCATCTTTGGCTATGTTTAAGAAAATTGGCTAGGATTATATTTTTGAAAGGCATGATTATCCTCAGGAGAATGGCAGTGGAAGAATTCACTGGCTAGCCAATTTTTTAAAAAACATGTAGGCAAAAACGGTGATCTCTCTACCTCTCAGGCACTACCTAAGACAGAAAAGGGCCTCATAGTTAATACCATTGGGTTTGTATTTGAGCTGGGTCACAATGGAAGTCAGAAGGGAAGAGAGATGCAAAATATGCAACACAGTTTGTTTCCTTTAGGGCATGCAATTGGCCACAGTGTTGTGTGATGATTAGGATGCCAGCATCCCATATTGGAATGCCTGGGTTTGATACCCAGCTCCACTTCCGATTCTAGCTTTCTGCTCATGCACACCCTGGCAGGTAGTGGTGATGAATCAAGTAGTTAGGATCCTGCCTCCCACGAGAGATTTTGTTCTCGGCTTACAGTTAGGGTCCTGTCAGGGCTGCTGTGGGCATCTGGGGAGTGAACCAACGGACATGAACTCTATCTCAGTTTGAGTCTCAGTCTCTGTTCCTTTCTCTCTGCCTTTTTTTTTTTTAAAGATTTATTTATTTATTTTTATTTGACAGGTAGAATTATAGACAGTGAGAGAGAGAAAGAGAAAGGTCTTCCTTCTGTTGGTTCACCCCCCAAATGGCTGCCGTAGCTGGTGCTGCACCGATCCGAAGCCAGGAACCAGGTGCTTCTTCCTGGCCTCATGCGGGTGCAGGGCCCAAGGACCTGGGCCATCCTCCACTGCACTCCTGGGCCACAGCATAGAGCTGGACTGGAAGAGGAGCAGCCTGGACTAGAACCTGGTGCCCATGTGGGATGCCGGCACTGCAGGTGGAGCATCAACCAAGTGAGCCACAGAGCTGGCTCTGAAGATTTATTTATTTATTTGAAAGGCAGAGTTAGAGAGAGAGAGAGAGAGAGGTTGAGAGAGAGAGAGAGAGAAATCTTCCAAACACTGGTTCACTCTCCAAATAGCTGCAATGGCTATGGCTGGGTCTATCTAAAGCCAGGAGCCAGGAGCTTCCTCTTGGTCTCCCATGTGCATCCAAGCACCTGGGCTATCCTCCACTGCTTTCCCATGTGCATTAGCAGAGAGTGGGATCAGAATGGAGCAAGTGAGACTCGAACCAGTGCCCATATGGGTTGCTGGAGTTGCAGACAGCAGCTTAACTCGCTGCACCACAATGCTGGCCCCTTCTCTCTGCCTTTTAAACAAACAAAAAAATCAGAAAAAAATGATAATTTGGTAGATTCAATATGCAAGATTACTTCAAAAGGTTCATGGAAAAATTGAATTAAAAATAGGTTTATTTTGGTTCAAAACATTTTTTCAAATGCTTGCATAGTTTTTTTTATAATACATATTTTCCATGAACTTTTTGAAGACTCCTCAGTAGGTATAAATTTCAAAATTTTTGGCACCAAAAGAGACTTATCTTTTAATATTATTTCCCATGAACATTTTGAAGTACCCTTATATTTCTGTACTAAAGTAAACAAAAAACTATAGCATACTAAAGAGGTATCATCACAAAGTGTTTTGAAGATTTTGAACAAGCTGAAATTAAAGCATTACCTAACCCACATTTTGATCTTACCCATTCCCACTAAAGCTTTATTTTTCATCATATTTACCTGATTCCAAATCAGGTCTTCTCAGGGAAGATTTCAACTATTCCAGAAGAAATGAACAATTCTCCACCTGAGTGTTTATTTCTCTCCTCTTGGACCATGGCCCAACTTTGGTTTGGGAAAGAGGCACAGTTCAGATTTTTCCACAGGCCTTTTTGACCTACGCGAGTCAGCTTGCTATAAACCAAGCTCCTGCAGCTTTTCTATCCTGGCAAAGCTGGGAAAGCCATAAATATTTTTGGCAAAGCAGAACCCTAAAATAAGACAAGGTTTTTTATTTCAAGATCACATAACATTGGTCAAAGTGGTAGACTCAGGCAAATGCGAAAGCATATTTTTAAAGCAAATATGTGGTGATATAGAAATATTTCTCACACTAATCCATGTCAACGATCTGGCTAAGGTTTTCGAATCCTGGGCTGTATAGGACACCTTGTTTCAGAAGATTACAAGTGGCACTAGGTTCTGTTAGCTGAACGTCAAAGGTGCTGACGTGCCAGTAGCTGCTTGAAGTTACAGAGGTTGGAGAATAATCCTAAGACCAGTGGTTTCCAAAGTTTATTGCATTTTGGAATCAACCAGAACATTTGGACGGTCTCACCTGACAGTTTCGCATTCACTGGGTCAAAGGTGGGCCTGAAAACTCGTACGGCTAAGAAACCCCCCGGTATTACTGATTGTGCAGGCTCCAGAACCGCACTGCAGTAGCTCACGTAGCCATCAGAGGAAAGAGAAACTCCAGACCCCATCAATACTGCATTTGCATATAATATCTACTTCTACTGCATCTGCTAAGACCTTGCAAGAGTTAATTTTCCAGTGAACACAGCTTTTCAGTTTGTTGAGGGTTAATCATTGAAGCCACCTGAATTCACAGGTTGACAGGGATGCCAGCAAAGGGAAAGTCCCAAATGCAGGGCTCACAGTCTCATTGTTTCCCTTCCGCACAGGTTTAATGATCATCCCCAACCTCCTGAATTGCAAAGCATCACAGTTGATGATTAGTTTGCACTGAAAAAATGGGATCTCTCTGACATTATTTTATCTCAAAGTGGGCCCATATTCTCAGCATCTCCTTGGTTTACTCTAAATGGATCATTCTAATTTTTAAATGCCAAGGTATTTCATGTAAATAAGGCAACATCAGGGGGGCCAGCGCTCCACCACGGTAGGTAGGTTAATCCTCCGCCTGCAGCATCGGCATCCCATATGGGCTCTGGTTCTAGTCTCGGCTGCTCCTCTTCCAGTCCAGCTCTCTGCTGTGGCCCGTGAGTGCAGTGGAGGATGGCCCAAGTGCTTGGGCCCCTGAACCCACATAAGATACCAGGAAGAAGCACCAGGTTCCTGGCTTCGGATAGGCACAGCTCCATCCGTTGTGGCCATCTGGGGAGTGAACCAATGGAAGGAAGACCTTTCTCTCTGTCTCCCCTCTCAGTCTGTAACTCTACCTCTCAAATAAATAAATAAATAAAATCTTTAAAAAAATAAAGCAACATCAAATATGGCAACATATTTGTTTTAAAGATGTACTTGTTTATTTGAAAGGCAGAACAAAAAGAAAGAAAAGAGAGATTGATCTCCCATCCACTGGCTCATTCTCCAAACAGTAGAAGGCAGGGTTGGGCTAAGCTGCAGGCAGGAGCCAGGAACTTTATCCGGGTCTCCCACGTAGGTGATCGATCCATCATCTACTGCCTCCCTGGTGTATCAGCAGAGAGCTTGATCAGCAGCAGAGCAGTCAGGATTCACACTGGCATTCTGATAATGGCTGCCGTGTCTCAAGCTGCAATCTAACCTACTGGACCACAATGCTCTTCAACAACAAAATCTGTTCACGTTCTTCACTGTGAGCACCATGGGAGATTATACCACTTCTCCCAGGCCCTTGTCCACCTCCCTGTGCGAGGTTCCGTATCACAGCCCTTGGCCATCAGCTTGCTGTCATCAGTGACACTGGCTCACTTCTCACCACATTGACAGCTTAGCCATGTGGCTGGCTGTGGCCAATGGAACATGAGATCTGTAAAGGGCCTAGGTCCCACCCATACCTTTCCCTCTACCATCAAAATGACAGTTCCTCGGCAGAGGTTGATCCTTCAGTTCTGTTCTTGAATCAAGATGAGGAGGAGCAGAGTCCCAGGTGACACATATCATGGGTGAGAACTAAATCCGTTTGTCTAAGAGACTGAGATTTGACACCACGTGGTAACTTAGCAAAAGTACAATATGAATACATGCAACACGTAACGTAAGAGAGGGGAGGCGTTTGGCCTAGCACTTACGGTGGTGGCTGGGACATGTGCGTACCCTACTGGGGTGCCTGGTGTCAGTCCTGCTTTCATTCCCAATTCAAGCCTGCTGCTCCGAAGCACACTGAGAGGCAGCTGGTGACAGCTCAAGTATTTGGTCACCCGCCCCCAACATGGGAAACCTGGACTGGGTTCCTGGCTCTGGAGTAGGCTAACGGGGGAGCGAACCAGCGGATAAGAGCTCTTTGTGTGCTTGTCTATATCTCTCTCTATCTCTGACTCTATGCCTCTGACTTTTAAAAAAGAGATTTTTATGACCTCATTTATTGGAAAAATGTCACAGAGAATATAGAAAGGATGTGAAGTTTTACACGGTCTCATTTGCCATCGATAACTCCAAGATCCAGAGAAGTTAAATGATTTACCCAAGTGTCCAAACTTAGTAAATGGACTATTATTATTTCCAAGAAAATGGAAGAGAGATAATGATTTAGGGTCATGTTCAGAAATGTGCCAGTCTGCAGAATCTACTGAAGGCAAACAGATTTGAGAGTTCTATATTAGAGTTTTGCAATGAATCTCTGCTGGAAACTGGCTGTCTGGTGTTGAAAGCAGAGTTCAGCAGCGAGAATCATCATCATACTACTGGTGTGGAAGACGACACACGAGGACTAAAAAAGGGCCCTGGGAAGCTAACATCCACATCACTAAATGGATGTGCAATGAGCGTGAAGATGAATACAGAGGTTGGAGGGCTGGTGCCGCAGCTCAATAGGCTAATCCTCTGCCTTGTGGTGCTGGCACACAGGGTTCTAGTCCTGGTCGGGGCACTGGATTCTGTCCCGGTTGCCCCTCTTCCAGGCCAGCTCTGTGCTATGGCCCGGGAGTGCAGTGGAGGATGGCCCAAGTGCTTGGGCCCTGCACCCCATGGGAGACCAGGAAGAGCACCTGGCTCCTGGCTTCGGATCAGCGCGATGCGCCGGCCACAGCACGCTGGCCACGGCGGCCATTGGAGGGTGAACCAACGGCAAAGGAAGACCTTCCTCTCTGTCTCTCTCTCTCTCTCTCACTGTCCACTTTGCTTGTCAAAAATAAATAAATTAATTAATTAAAAATAAAAAAAGATGAATACAGAGGTTGGTGATACAACATCTTTGGCTCAGTTAACTAATTTCCCTCCATCCAGTGCCTTGCCCATCCAGTCATTTGAACCCAGAATTTGGCAAATAAGAATCTGGCCCCTGTTTTGAGCACACTGTGGCAGCATTCTTTAATGAAAACTGCTGTAAGAACACTTATTCTTATGGGACACATCACACTGACACTTGGCTGGCAAAAACAGCTACTCAATAACTACTTGATCACTTGTTTAGCAACCTCAACTATCGTGAATATAGTAATTTCTTCTTTTGAGTTCATCTCTGCTCAACCCCACAGTTGTGTGCAGTGGGAAAGTGAACCAACTGATTGGATTTTCTCTTTTAAATAAATAAAATTAAAAATAAAGTGAAACAGGGTAAAGCTACCAAAAATCTGCATATGTTTAAAAGAAATAGGTGGGATGAGGTTGAATGCTTGAGGACCCTGGAATTAAAAGTGGAAAAGAGCTGGCTATTAATAATAAGGCTTAGAAGGTGCCATTTACCTTGGTCAGTTTACCCAAGCACGGGGCTTGGCATCACAGCCAAAATAAGCTTGTCAGTCACCCAGAGCTTATGAATTTCAGAAAGCTAACTTGCATTTTCTAAACTCATAAGGGGCTGAGAAATGCCTACTTTGTTAAATTATTGTTATCATTTAGAACTCTTAGTCACAAGGGACAAAAGGCCCCAATGTCATGCTGGCTTCACCACAAAGGGATTTTACTGATTCAAGCACGCAGGAGCGTGGCTGGCTTGAGTCAGGCTCCAACAGCATCACAGCTCCCTGGTTCTCCATCCTGGATTGATTCCTCCCCACATTTTGAATTTACTTGCAGACATGATGTCCCTTCTTAATTAAACACCAAACACCTCTGCTCCAGACTTCACATCCAGTGTGGAAGGGACATACTCTTCCCTAAATATCTGGAATTATACTGTCGTGGCATCTGCAGGGTCACATACCCAAACGTCAATCAATCATTAGGCCAGACAGATGGCCTGGGCTGCTTCACCTTGGCCAGCACTGAGGCTGACTGTGAAGTTGAACCTGCATTGATTTTAAGGCTGAGTGCAGGGTTTAATCATTCTTCAGAAGAAAAGCTTAGTGTTATTAAAAAGTAAAGATGCTGGGGGTGTGGGTGGGGCAAACAATTCCATTATAAAATGAAAAATGCCACTGAATTAAGATACTTGCCTCAACCAGACAATACATGCTTTTCTAAGCAAGCTAAAAGTGGGGATCTATATTAACGGAACATTTTTTTTTGCAACAAAACAAACTTCTAATTCCATTTCCACAAATTTTTGAAGCATACTTGTGTATGTTACAAACTATAAATAATCCACATTAGAGTTCAGAAGTTCTTTTCCTATTGTATATTAAGAGTTCAGTGAGATTTGTGTCTGTTTGGGTATGGCACAGACTCTCTGTCTTCACCCATTGTCAAATTGTCACACATCTCCTCTCTCCTCAAGATGTTCTAAACTTCTAATCACTTCTTGGTAACAAATTCCTTATTACTAATAGTAGAAAAATCTCAGAGTTTCTATCTTTTTTTCAGAATTTAATATGCAGTCTTCATAAACTGGAAGCCTGTTTCACTCCTTGGGGTTGGCTAAAGGGCTACCGCCAGTATTTATTACACAGGGACTGGCTTCTGTCTCTATTTGAACAGCCCAGCAACTTTGTTTCTTCTCTGAGTGCAATTTGTCTGCCCCTCCTGTGTTTTGCCAGCCCCACGGTTGTTGCAAGGAGGGGTGTATGTTCTGCTGCTTGGCTGGAAGAATACATTCCAAATTAGATCCAAGTTCAAAATGAATTCCCCACTAGGCAAAAACATGGACTCCAGTATACTTCCTGTGTACCCCATTAAAAACCCGTTTGGCCTGGAGTGTTACAGTAGAACTATTTTGTGCTTAATAATATATTCAACACTAGATACCATGGGAAATACAAAGGCTCAGGGCCATGCTCTCTGCACTGAAAACCACACACTTTCCCGGGAGGCCATATTCACATGTAAGTAACACCACACATACATGTGCGTGCACACACCCACAGGCACACATCTTGAAACTAATTCAACACAGCATATAGGAAAGTAAGAATGTACAATACTGAGAGTTTATTGGCAAGAAAATTTCAAGGAAGGGGGTCAGCATTGTGGCAAAATGAGTAAAGCCACTACTTGCATTCCATATGGGCGCTGATTGGAGTCCCAGCTGCTACACTTCCGACTCAGCACCCTGCTCCCTGCTCATGGCCTGGGAAAAGCAGCAGAAGGTAACTCAATACTTGGGCCCTTGCCACCCACATGGAAGACCTGGAAAATCTCCTGTCTTCAGCTTGGCCCAGCCCTACATGTTGCAGCCATCTGAGGAATAAACCAGCATCTAGACGGAAGATTCTCTCTCTCTCTCTCTCTCTCTCTCTCTCTCTCTCTCTCTGTAACTCTTTCAAATAAATAAATAAATACTTTTAAAAAATTCAAGGAAGTTTAATTATTCAGGAAAGACCTCATGGAGACAGCCTATCTTGAATATTCCTTTGGAGGCAGGGAGTACTTGAAAAGTCATGCCAAGTGTGAATTATCCAAAAGAAAGAGATTCCAGGTGAGTTGGATCCTAAAGCCTAGTCCCAATTATTTGTCCACATGTGTATACACCAAATTTAGGCCACATGTGTATACACCACATTTTGTTCATTTTAACTGCTTGTTTTATCTCTATAAAGCCCCAGCCTATTGGGGATGTATATTTAAAGTATTTTCTAATGTTGCATTTATTGAAATCTAACTGAACACTGACATTTATTTTAAACCTGATTATTCTTGTGTGAAAAACCACTAAAGCTTTTTAAAAGCTTCAAAAAATATTTCAAGTTTGCGAGTCATCAAATAAGCCATTCTATCATTTTTGTAAATGAACGCATAAGGGTGCCATTCTCTTGGTTATTCACTGATCTGTTTGTTAGAAGCCTTTATTATAGATGCAGTCATTCTGCAAATATTTCTCTAATGCTTTTAAAATAAATAAAACCCAACCGTTGCCTTTAAGCAGCAATAAAATCAGGAATGCATCAAAGCAAGAACTCCAAAGTACAGCTCAAGGTGGCTGTGAGGTGGCTCTAGTGTTCAAAGGCATTGGAAAATGATTCTGGAGAGGTGTAATATTTATATGTCAAGTCTATCTTGCCACAGCTTTTGATGATATTTGAAAAAAAAATTTCCAACCAATGGTCATTGATTTTTTGGCATGTGCTCATTGACTTTATTTGTGACTTGGTTTTATTTATAAATATATCCTGCATCATACCAGGTCATTTTAAAGAGTGGGGATATCTCAAGAGTTTGTTTTACAGTAATACAAATAAACACAATTTAAACAATTTATTTAAACAGAAGTATTCCACTTGCCAAGTCTAAAAGGAGTACTTTGTACTTCATGGTTTTTACACAACAGCCCAATCTTACTTGGCCAAATGCCTTTAACAAAACAGCAAGATGAGAGGGGTTAAGGGTGAACTTGCTACTCACTGAATCTAGAGATGACAAATTATTCATCCCACTGAAGAAAATAGCTCAAAAATGTGTAATGCAAATCTGTTTTGCCCTTTTAGTACTGATTTCAATGTCAGCTTTTTCCTCTTCTCTCACAAATACAAACTGTAAACGAGTCATAGAAGGATGGCTCCTGTGAGAATTATTTTCCTCAGTAAGAATGAATGGCAAGTATAGCCTATGCTTCCCATCTCAGTGCAGCAAAGTTTTTAACTGAGACACCCTTACTGAACAAGCAACTTTTCATTGACTTTAAGACACTTGGTTTCCTAAATCATGCTTCCCAGAAAACATCTGGTGCCTTGCCGCCTGTATCTAATAACAGAATGCAAAGTCAGAAACAAGTAGAGCAAATTCAATTATCTTTTCTTTCTTTTTCTTCCACAGTTATATGGCCAATGTATATATGGAATTTCTGAAAAACTCATCTACCATACAGTGAGAATTCTCTAGTATTCTCATATACCTAATTAAATATTTTTAAGTCAACTAAAATACTGACTTTGGACACGGATAACCCTTCAAATAGAAAAAATTGCTTTGTCATTACAGTTCATCAGAATCTGAAAAATGTTGAAATGATTAGAGCAAAATCGTGTTGTAAAATGTATTAGGTATAGAGTTTTCAGCCTATTAAAGTCAGCAATGTATCATCAGTTGCCTAATAGATCTGGCTGTGTTTCCAGAATTCATAAAATACACCAGTTTTCCTTTTTCAAAAAATAATAGATGGGATAATTCTCTTTTTTTAAGATTTATTTATTTATTTGAAAGTCAGAGAGAGAAGGAGAGGGAGGGAGGGAGGGAGGGAGGGAGAGAGAGGAGAGAGAGATGTCTTCCATCTGCTGATTCACTCCCCAATTGGCCACAACGGCCGGCCCGGCGGAACTGCACCGAGCTGAAGCCAGGAACTTCTTCGGGGTCTCTCATGCAAGTGCAGGGGCCCAAGGACTTGGGCCATCTTCTACTGCTTTCCCAGGCCATAGCAGAGAGCTGGATGGGAAGTGGAGCAGCCGGGACGTGAACCGGCACCCATATGGGGTGCTGGCACTGCTGGCACTGCAGGTGGCAGCTTTACCTGCTACACCACCGCACCAGCCCCCTGGGCTCATTCTTTTAAAAATTTCTTTTGAAGATGGGTACTTGTATCTGTTATATAGTCAATTCATACAAATTTTGTATTAGTGACTGATTACTAATAATGAAACTATAGCTGTAAATTATAAGATGGAGAACAACGGCACAGTTTCATAAATAGTCCCATTCCTGTGCTTTACAACTTGAGCATATGAAGATCAATGTTTTGACCTATCTGGATTCTCAGGCTGCAAGCCCATCATGGCTTTGCATCATTAAGAGTAAGTTTAGGGGCCAGCTCTGTGGCATAGTACGTAAAGTCACTGCCTACGAGGCTGGGATCCCATAGGGGTGCCGGATTGAGACCTGGCTTCTCTACTTCCAACCCGGCTTCCTGCTAATGTGCCCGGAAAATCAGCAAAATATGGTCCAAGTGGTTGGGCCCCTGCATCCAGGTGGGAGATCTGGAAGAAGCTCCTGACTGCTCGCTTTGGCCTGGCTCAGTCCTGGCCATTGCAGCCATTTGAGGAGTAAACCAGCAAATGAAAGATATTTCTCTCTCTCTCTCTCTCTCCTCTGCTCCCTCTTCCTTCCTTCTCCTTTCTCCTTCTCCCTCCTCTTCCACCTCCACTTCCTCCTCCTCCCACCTCCTCTTCTCCCTCCTCCCTCATCTCCCTCCTCCTCCTTCTCCTCCTTCCCTCCTCCTCCCTCCTCTTCCTCCTTCTCTCCTCCTCCCTCTTCCTTCTCCTCCTCTTTTCTCCTCCTCCTTTTCCTCCCTCCTCCTCCTCCCTCCTCTTCATCCTCCTTCCTCTTCATCCTCCTCCCTCTTCATCCTCCTCCCTCTTCTTCCCTCCTCCTCCCTCCTCCTTGTCCTTATTCTTCTTGTTCTTTCTTCCTCTTCCTCTTCTTCCTGTTTAACTTTGACTTTCTTTTCTTTTCTTTTTTTTTTTTTTTTTTTTTTTTTTTTTTTTTTGACAGGCAGAGTGGACAGTGAGAGAGAGAGAAAGGTCTTCCTTTTGCCATTGGTTCACCCTCCAATGGCCGCCGCAGCCGGCACACCGCGCTGATCCGATGGCAGGAGCCAGGTACTTATCCTGGTCTCCCAGGGGGTGCAGGGCCCAAGCACTTGGGCCATCCTCCACTGCACTCCCAGGCCACAGCAGAGAGCTGGCCTGGAAGAGGGGCAACCGGGACAGAATCCGGCGCCCCAATCGGGACTAGAACCCGGTGTGCCGGCGCCGCAAGGTGGAGGATTAGCCTAGTGAGCCGCGGCGCCGGCCCGACTTTGACTTTCAAATAAATAAATCTTTTAAAAAAGTTTAACAATGCCATTCACAGATCAGTATTACTAAATATATGTTCTCAATATCTTTTCTTCTAAGAAAGATGCTGATTTTTAAATGATACTCATGACTTTTTGAGTATCTTTCACAAGTCATTAGCTTAAAGCTTCACTTGGAATACTGACATCTTTTTCATTCAATGACAGCCTTTGTTTCTAGGAGACTCTTCAATTTTCATAAGGCCTTATCTAATATTATATTTTAATATGCTAATGAGACAGTTGGGTGACTAACATACAATAAATATTGCTGAAGAACGATTTTTTAAATGAAAATAAATATTCATAAAAATGGACATACATTTTATTTAATTCATTATTTTAATGAGGGAAACAGTAAGATGTTACAGTTAATTTAAAGAACCTTATGTATAGGTAACCAAGGATCCAGAACGGAACTTACAAACACACGTAAAAGTGTGTCCACAGCCCAGCTGTCAACTGTATTCTGCAAGACACATTTCACTTGCACTTCTATGTGTAAGAATTACCTGCATTGTTATCAGTTGTTTAGAACTCACCGAGATTGGAAATAATTCAAAGACAACAATAGGTGGAGACAACCAGGAAGGGTGAGCTAAATCAAATGCCAGCAGAGTCCCAAGACTTTGCAACCGCAAGGAGCTGGATTCCACCAACAACCCAAATGAGTTTGAAAGAGAAATTTTCCCAAGAGTTTTCAAAGGAAAACTCCAACGAACAATTGATTTTTGCTTTGCAATACTTTCAACAGAAAAGTAAGTCAAAATGTGCTGGATGTCAGGTCTACAAAAGTGTAAACTAATAAATGAATGCTATATTAAGCAGATACATTTGTGGTAATTTGTCATGCAATAGAAAGTTAATAGATACATTCATCCTATTTGCCTGATTAGCAAATACTTATCACCATAAGCACTTGTTAAATGTAACCATCATCCCTACTTTACTGATTTCCCTCCTTGATGTTGGCATAGAGTTTTTCTATCAAGTTTAAAGATTTGGAGACACAAGTCATACTCGATGTTAAAAGTGTGAAAACCTCTAATTTCATTAGATTTACTATGTATGCGATTCACAAAAGGAGCCAGAGCCCACATTTCTGTTTACCCCTGACCGTGGTTTAAAGCTCGAAAGGGGCAGGCGCTTGGGGCAGAAGTGAAGACTGGTTGGGATGCCCACATCCCCCGTGAGGGTGCCTGGGATCAGGTTCCAGTTCTGCTTCCAACTGCTGCTTCCTGCCAATGCAGACTGGAGGAGGCAGCCAGTGAAAGCTACAGGAACTGGATCCCTGTCACCCACGTAGGAGAACCTGATTGAGTTCTAGGCTCCCGACTTCTGCCTAGTGCAGCTCCAGCTGCTGTAAGCATTTTGAGCTGAACACAGCTAATGCAAGTTCTCTGCCTTTGTGTGTGTGTGTGTGTGTGTGTGTCTACCTTTTAAATTAAAATAAAAATGTAATAATACTGCCTTAAGAGTAGCTGGCTATCAGTTTTTCCAAATGATTCTCCTGTGTTAATAAATACATTTCTTTATAAAAGAAAGGCACTTGTTAATTTGTTGACCGTGGACCTCTCCTGGAGAGAAGGAAGCTTACTTTCTGTCATCTGATGAGGCCTTGGAACTAAAGGATCATCATTTGTATTGAGATTCTAAAATGAATGGGTCAGGTCTGAGGGTTTTCACCCTTGCTGGCTGGACTTTGGGAAATGTCCATGTCTGAGCTGGCATGTGCCATTCAATCCTTTATCCAGCACTGAAAAGTCCCTGATACTAGAGCGCTGCAGCAGCTATGCAGTTTTTTTGTGGCTACGATCAAAGGCCAAGCAAGTGTGCCACCACAGGAATAGGAGATATTAAAGAGCCAGAGAAAAGATGAAAAATTTACTAATACACATACCTCAAAATAAATACACCTCATTTTAATTTGAGTTTTGAAGTGATGGTGTAATACATGTTTTTCAAAAATCAGGTGGGTATTTTGAATGTGTCTAACTTTTATATTATATTACAATATGCTGGGATATTATGTAGCCTGTAGCAAAGAGGTGTGCCTGTTTGTTTGTTTTTTAAATAGAATGAAATAAAGGTAAACATTTAATAACTAATTAAATCCTCTCCCCAGTTCCCCCTTATCTTTTCTTTTCCTTTGTTTAAAGTCTTTATTCTTTAGCTGGCACTAGGCCAAAGCCATGGTGTTCGCAGAACCCTGGTTCCTTCTGAAGCATTCAGGAAGAAATCCACTACCTCATTTATTCTAAAATAACATTTATTTTATTTATTTGGGGGGAGAGAAAGAGTGAGACAAAGTGAATGCAAGTGCTCCCACCTGCTGCTGGTCCACTCCTCAAATGCCAGCAACACTGCAGAGTGCACAGGCGACAGCCAGGAACCTGAACTCATTCCAAGTCCCCTACATGGCTGGAAGGAACCCACTGACCTGAACCACCACTATTACCTGCCAGGATGCAAGTTGACAGGGAGCTGCAGTCAGAGGCTGGAGTTACCACACCCTCATCCTAGCTGGCATCTTAAACCACAGGGTGCATCGTTGCCCATATAACAATATTCACTTTGCTTTTATCACACACATTCTATCTACCAGGCACTATGCCAAGTGTTTTGTATACATCTACATCTTTCCTAAATCCTTACCAAAAAAAAACCTGTACTTTTGATTGTGTCTCATTGCACTGTGAAGAATTTGAAACACAGAGTATTAAATTGTTGGGGATTCTAAGTCCAGCAAGTGGCAGGTCAGAATATCCGAGAGCTTATTCTCCTAAGACTTTTCTATTTGCTTTCTCAGGAAATTAGCAAGCAATTTACATGATTCTCAGATGCATATTAAAGTATACTGATAATATATTTGGTTACCACTGAAGATGTGAACACAGAAACCAGGCACTGGAAATAAGGTGATACCTCTCCTCAGCAAGCTGACAGTGTCTGCAGCTGACAGGGCACACGAGGCATTGATGCCATTAAGGCAACTCTGCAGTTTAAATATGTTCATTGCAACACTATTAACAATAGTCAAACACGGAATCAACCTGAGTGTCCATCAACAGATGACTGGATAAAGAACATGTGGTATATATACACAATGAGAGTAACTGGCTCTTGCCGGCGCCGTGGCTCACTAGGCTAATCCTCCGCCTTGCGGGGCTGGCACACTGGGTTCTAGTCCCAGTCAGGGCGCTGGATTCTATCCCGGTTGCCCCCCTTCCAGTCAAGCTCTCTGCTGTGGCCAGGGAGTGCAGTGGAGGATGGCCCAAGTCCTTGGGCCCTGCACCCCATGGGAGACCAGGAGAAGCACCTGGCTCCTGGCTTCGGATCAGCACGGTGCGCCGGCCGCAGCGTGCCAGCCGTGGCGGTCATTGGAGGGTGAACCAACGGCAAAAGGAAGACCTTTCTCTCTCTCTCTCTCTCTCTCTCACTATCCACTCTGCCTGTCAAAAAACCAAAAAACAAAACAACAACAAAAAACTTGCTCTTAACAAAGAAGGCAATCCTGTCATTTGTGAGACTAAAAGACATTATGCTAAGTGAAGCAAGTCAGGAAAAGGCAAATACCACACGTGATTTCACTTACATGTGAGATCTAATAAGGGGAAATCGAAACTGAGATTAGAACAGTGGTTGCCTGGGACAAGGAAGGGGCAGGGATGGGGAATGGTAGGGCAAAGAGGACAACGGTGCATTTAGATAGGAGGAATAAATTCTGGGACTCTACTGAACAACGGGACCAAAGCTAATAATGACATAGTATATACTTCCAAAGTGCTAGGTCTGCAGAACTTAAATATCTCAGCATGTGCACGTGCACACACACACACACACGTAATAACTATGTTTGGTAATGGATATGTTACATAGTGGGATTGTGGTAATCCTTTCATAAAACTTCATGTTGTACATCATAAATATATGTCTAACAAGTTTTTTTCATTTATACCTCAATATAGAGAAAAACATTAACATAAGATTCGTAAAAATTTGTCTTGAAGTCACTGTTTTGTGTATGTGTGCACATGTGTGTTGGGAATCGTTGTTAAGACTCCAATACCTGTCAGTTTAACCAGATCGCTTTCTTTCCAACAGTATTGATACAAATTGAGATAAAACATGCCTGGGGAGGCATAAGGTAGCAACACTTCCAGAGAACAGTCCATAAGCCACATCCCCTCCAAACACAGCCCACAGTTTTAAATCACTCTTACATGGAGTCCAAGATACAGATGATCTTAATTGCTGTTAAAAGTGTAATGGTGATCACCCAAGGCTGGGGAGGTAAGACAGAAAGGAGGAGTGGAGAAAGGTTACTATACTAAGTTATAGTTAGACAGGAGTAAGAAGTTTTGATGGTCTGTTGCACAGTGGAGTGACTATAGCAAATCTTAATGTCCCTTATATATCCCTGTTTTCAACTGGATATAGAATTTTGAATGTTTTCATCATAAAGAAATGTTAAATATTCAATGAGACAGAGATAATTACTCTGATTGGACATTATATGATGTTTACATGGATCAAAACATCATATGGTTTCCCACAAATATATGTGCATTTTTATGTGTTCATTAAAAACACTTTTTAATTAATGATAGTTTTAAAAAGGCTAAAAATTTTTCAATATTTATTTATCTATTTGAAAAGCAAAGTTGAGAGAGTAACACAAGTGATATTCGATCCACTAGTTCACACCTCAAACGGCTACAATGGCTGGAGCTTGGTCAGTCCAAAGCTGGGAGCCAGGAGCTTCTTATGGGTCTCTCAAGTGGGTGCAGGGGCCCAAGGACTTGGGTAATCTGCTGCTTTCCCAGGCACATTAGCAAGGGGCTGAATTGGAAGCAGAGCAGCCATGATTTGAACCAGGGTCCATATGGGATGCTTGTATCTCAGGTGGCAGCTTCCCGTTAGGGTACTACACTGGCCCCAAAAAGGCTAACACTTTTAAGGTTGCAAATGATTACAAGTATGTCATCAAATTAGTGCAAAGTACTGAAAAAAATTTCTAAGAACCTCATTAACCAAATCACTTCATTTTCTTCTTACCACTATTATAATTAAATAATTATTCATATGTGTTCCTTTGGTAGATTTGTAAAGTTTCACTAAATCCATAACATGTCTAATACACTAATAGAACATCTAACTCATAATATATACTCAATTAATATTCATCAACATGGATGGAAGGTAAGTGAAGAAAGAAAGAAAACAGGACGATCCAGTGACTAATTTGGGCACGTTGCACATGAAAAGTAAAAATGAAAAAGTAGTAAGGGTGTCTCTAGACTTTAGCACCATAAGCCAGATACACAGCACAATGGATAGAGAAGTGAAAAATTCATTGATTTAACTCCCTTTATATGGAAGCTGTTCCACCTTGTCCAGAGTGGAGCTGACTTCATAAAACATTTTGGTGGCCTGGAAGGAAGGGAGAAAATTTTTAGAGTGGAGCCCTTGGGAATTTGAAAAGCATTGTGGGGAGGCTGAGAGGGCGAGAGAACATGAGCTCCTTCTATCAGCGCTGAAGACGTACTATTGATGAAACACAATGATCAACTGTGTGGTTTTCTCGCTCATTGAGCAGTAAGAAAATTGAGAGCAGAGATGGTACTCTGTATTTTTGAAATTCAGCATTCAATAAATATTTAACACATAAGTCACGGTGCAAATGGATGAAGGCCATGATGGAAATAATCTGGGGCAATCTGGTCACAGAATCTTGGATGATCAAATACCACCATGAGGTCATGAGGGCAATCATTATAGAGAAATTAGTACCCCACCCATGACTTGAAAGATAAGCAAAATTAATCTAGGTAAATAAAAAGGAAGGATTGTTTTCCCTAAGTGAAGAGAATGGGCTTGCAATGGCAGCAAGGCTCTGGAAAACAAAGCAGATCCTGAAAACTACATGTAATTTGGTAAGAAGGAAGTAGATAGTGGGAAGATGTGACTGGGTTGGTGAGAATTGACAAGGATGAGGTTGGAGGTGGAGGGAGTTTGGGTCTTACTCTAAAATTAGTATTGAACATTTCAGGCTAGTTAGGCAACTGTAATGGCTGGATCATCCTCCAGTTGCATAGTGACTGAACATACAGGGATAGAGACTTTAGGAAGAGTGATAATTCCAATAGTTTCTGCCAAGAGTCATGAGCATGTGAACCAATGCACTTCTTGTGGGAAAGTGGAGGAGATTTGGTGGTTAGGGAGCAGGTGCAGTCACTGATGTTGTGTAGGTTTCAGCCTAGAGTTTACAAGTGATGCCAAATCAGATGAGAGTATAGAGATTTCAGATGTAGCTGAGAGAATAAAGAGTTCAGATATATTGAACTTGAGCTGCTGCTGTAAAATGATAAGAAATAGCAAAAGTTACTATAGACACCTGGATCAGGCACTTATCCTGATTTTTGTACACATAATTCATTTTTAAAAATTTTAAAGAAAGATGTATTTATTTGAGGAGAGAGGAGAGAGCGAGACAGCCAGGACTGGGCCAGGCTGAAGCTAGGAGCCAGGAACTCCATCCTAGTCTCTCACATGGGTGACAGAGACACAAACACTTGAGCCATCTCCCACTGACTTCCCAGGTGCATAAGCAGGGAACTGGATGGGAAGCAGAGCAGTTGAGACTTGAGCCAACATTCCGACATGGGATTCTGACCTCACAAGCAATGACTTAATCCACTGCACCATGCCAGCCCTTGTACATGTAACTGTAAATTCTGAATGCCATAATGTATATAAACACTTTTGGAGAAGGCATAGCATCCAATATTACCATGTAGATTAGTATCTATGAACTCTTTTCTAAATATGCCATAGTTAGGAGAGTAAGGCATGAAGTTTCTTTTTTTTTTTTTTTTCTATACCAACAAAGCCATATTGCAAAACCTTTAAAAAACACATTAAACTAACAAATAGTCATGCATTGTATTTTCCAAAAATGGTATAATGGGACTGTTTGCAAATGATTCAAAAGAATCCCATCCTATACAGCTATCTCATGAACTGAAAACTTGGTACTTCATTTAAAAATAATTCATTAACCCAGTAGGCAAAATATTTGAGTAAGAATTTTAAATGAGGTCTGACCTTTGCTGTGTTTTCCTATATGTGAATGCCTGTTCACTGACACACAGCTTTCAACAGCAGTCTCCTCACCAAGAGCTACAAAGGATGTTGGCCAGATATAAAAATCAGTATCCTTAGGGCAGGCATTTGGCCCAGTGGCTGAGATGCCAACTGGGACACCCACATCCCATACTGGAGTAACTAGGAGAGCCCACTCTCCATTCCAACTTCCTGAGAGTGCACACTCTGGGAGGCAGCAGGTGATGGCTCAAGCACTTGAATTCTGATTACCCACACAGGAGACCCAGATGACTCCTGGATCCTGGCTTTGACCTCACCCAGCCCTGGCTGTTGTAGGCTTTTGGAGAGTGAATCAGTGAATGAGAGGTCTCTCTCTGTCTCCTTTCCTTTTTTTTTTTCCTCCTTAAATAAGCTTTTACACACATATACCAAAGAAAGACATTTTCAACTCCCTTGTGCTGTTTCCCAGGGAATCCCCTACTCTAGCTCCCAAGACATCACTGCTTTTCTGATATTTTTTTAAAGCTTTGGGTTAGTGTTCAGGAATGTCATAGAAATGAAATCATGCAGCGTGTACCCTTTTGTGTCTGACCTCCTTTTGCTCAACATCCTGTCTGGGAGAGTCATCCAGTGATGCGCCCAGGCAGCTCAAACCAGGTCCTCAGAGTCAATTCTGTGTCTCTTTTCCCAAGCCTGCATTCAGTGACTTCAAGCTGGTAACCTGAGACATAGCAGGGCTGGAACATTTGCATCATGGAAATTTGTAAATGTTATAAGTCAGGGCTTTCCTTATCATGAAAAACCAGTTGTCAGCACGTCCCTGGATTCATGACTATGGCTGAGTGACTCAGGAGGGCAGCCCTTTATATGGCCCAACAATATTTCTTCCCATAAATATGTTACACATTTTTAGTAATATACTTTGTAGATATGCCACAAATTGTGTTGGTGCACATTTATTTTTTTTCCCAGTATGGAGCTATTATAAAGGGCTATGACTGCTCTTGCATATATAAAAAAATCAGCATCTGCATGTATCATCTCACCTGTCCACATCTATAATTTTCTGTATTTTGCAGTATGTGCAATAGGATGGGTAGCTTCCAGTGCTACTCAGTGGAGTTTAAAGTATTTTCTCTCCCTTTGATTAAATTAGTGTACTGAGTAAACTGTGTAACAGGGGATAAAAAGCTCTACAGTAGGAAAAAATTATAAAGGAGATCCTGAGTATAAAAATAATTTCTATATTTTTTCTGAAATGAAGGGAGAGGCCATGACAGTCCATGATGCAGCAAATGAAATTTCTTGTGCCATTTGGTCCTCAGGAATGCAAATAAACAGGAGAAAAAGATAGTTAAATATATTTAAAATTAATAAACTGCTGATGGTCTCTCACCAATAATAATAATCATAAACTCACCAAGGCCCTCACCTTCCTGATTCATTTCCTGAATAGCTACAAACAGCCTTGGATGTGCCACCAAAGCCAGGGGCCAACAACTCAACCCAGGTCTCCCACATGGGTGATGGGAATCCAACTCTTGAGTCACCATCTGCTCCCTCCCAGGGTGTGCATTAGCAGGAAGCTGTATAGGAAGCAGAGCTGGGACTTGAACTAGGCCCTCTGAGGTGGGATACAGGTGTTCAAAGAGGCATTTTAATCACTATGGCAAGTGTCCAAGGTGTCTGCTCCAAATTTCCACTCACTCTATCATATAACTTGGGGAAAAATGAATCTTTACAGACAGGAATTCCATGACTATCTTAAATAAACCACTCAATATTCTCTCTTCCTAAATTATTTTCATTCGTAACAATTTACTATCAGAAACAGTATATTTTATTGCTTAATAGTACTTTTGCCATAGCTCTTCAGTGGAATATAGCCCAGGAGAGCAAGGAGTGTGTTTAACCCACAGGCTGTGCCCCTGTACCTCCAGTTCAGTGTCTGGCACAAAGGAGATGATCAATAAATATTGTTAGTTTGATGAATTTCTTTTAGATATTGTGAGCATGTATTTTCACACGTGCTCTCTAACTGAATCCTCACACCTTTGAATTGGATAATAATAGTAGACACATACTTGAAACAATACTATTTAGATGTAGGCAATGTTCTTAGGGCTTCAGTCAAAGTAAATCTTAAA
Source organism: Oryctolagus cuniculus (assembly GCF_964237555.1). Classification (NCBI taxonomy): domain Eukaryota; kingdom Metazoa; phylum Chordata; class Mammalia; order Lagomorpha; family Leporidae; genus Oryctolagus; species Oryctolagus cuniculus. Next base: position 118,046,814 of record NC_091440.1, on the reverse strand, counting down.
GTAACTTCAGGAAACATTCTTATTTACAGATAAGGATATGGAGACACACGGAAGTTATATACTTAGCCTACAGTTATTTATCTAGGACAGTGGTTGTGTCTGGATTTTAACAGAGTCAAGCTTGTTGTTGGTTTCCATGATGTTAACAGCACAGAGCTTTCCACTGGTTTATTGTACATGTTAGACAGGCTGAGAGCTTTGGATGGAAACTACTGTTTCCTTAATTATATTTTATATTTGTGCTGGATTTATGTTTATTATTGCTTTCAAATATCTTTTTGTAACTAATGATTGCTGTAGTATAAAATGAACACTGCAGAAAAGTGTTCATAACACATTTAGAATTATTGAATTGCAGATTGCCAGAGCAAAGGGAGAACTTAGATGTCACCCATTTTCCAATCAATAAATGGGACACTGAGGCCCACACAGGTCCAGTGACACTCTGTGGTCACCGAGAACATCAGTTATCATCCCAGCTTGGGAAGAAGGCTTTCAATTGAGTAGCTGAAAGCGCACAATTTTTCAACACCTACCTTTCTCGCTTGCCTTTGGCTAATGAGGCATAGATGCTATGGTGATAAATGCTCCATAAGTAATAAATGGAACAGAAAATGCACTCTGCAAAGGGGGTGGGTAATGGTCTTTTCCCTCCTTGTGTTTAATGATTAAGCCATTCATCCTTACACAGAAATGACAAAAATCTATTCCATGATCATTTATCAATACATGTTTTCAGATTTTAAGATTATTGAGTTTATCATATTTTTACTGCTATAATATATATCTGGATAAAGAAATAGAGTATATCTGCCATAATTTTATTTTTTACTTTTTTGTTTAGTCTGAAACTGATGATTAAATAAGTCTTAAAAACATGTCATATCCCCATGTCAGATTTTGTATTGGACATTACTGTTTCATGAGTTCACTCAACAGATATCTATCTGCTTCTAACCAATGCCAAGGACTACAGAGAAATGCACAGTACCCTATTGGGAAGAAAAGCTATCGAGAAAGACAAACCCAGGTAGAGGGCATAGAGAGGAACTATTTTTGTTGGGGTGGTGTCAGGAGGCCACTCTGAGAAGGGTGACATGCAACAGAGACTGGGATGGATTGAGTTACCTGTAACAACATTTGGGGAAAGTTACTCAGAGAGTCAAGGGTAACTGCAAGGAGGAATATATTAGCCAAGTTTGAGAAACATCAAGACAGACAACATGACTGACAGAGTGAGAGCCTGAGCGTAAAAGCAGAGACACTGATGCATGGAGGAGCCTGCTGGAGAGACGTGCAGGCCACTCGAAGAGCTTTTGAGTTTGTTATAAAATGGGAGCCCAGTGTGTGCAAAGGGGATTCAGGAGCCAATGTACTATGTTGTTCCAGTAGCAGCAGCGTCGGACTAACCTTATGTGATGGCAACTTTAATGTGTCAGCTTGACTGGCTTAAAGGATGCCCAGGTAGGAGGTAAAACATATCTTTAGGTGTGTCTTCCACAGTGTTTGCAGAAGAGTTTAGCATTTGAATCTGTAGACACAGTAAAGAAGTTTTCATCACTGGCATGGGGATGTGGGTGAGCATTATCCAATCCACTGGGGGCCCCAATATCAACCCAAGGCAGAGGAAGTGTGAATTTGCTTTCTGAGGAGCTGGGACCTGCACATTCTCCGGCCCTTGATAATAAGAATTCCTGGTTCTTGAGCCTTTGGAGTAGGATCAGGACTCACAACGCTGGCCTCCAAGTTTGGGGGCCTTCACATTGGATTGAGATTTACACTCGACAGTTCTGCTCCTTGGCCCTTGGGTTTGGACTGGAATTCCTGCAGCTTTCCTAGGCCCTCCAGCTTGCAGATGGCAGATTAAGGACTTCTCAATCTCAATAATCATGCCTGAGTCAATCTCTCATAATTAACCTCTTTCTAGGCATCCACATGTATCCTGTTGATTCTATTTCTCTCAGGACCCTGTCCACCACACTTGGCTCCAGATTTCCCTAGTGAGTAGAATGTATAAGAAAGGACCCCATCAGCAGACTAGAAAAGGTGAGGAATTCCTGCAAGCAGAAAGCAATGTCAGGGGCAGGTGTTGTATTACAGCAAGTTAACCCACCACTTGAAATACTGGCATCCCATAACCAAGCACTGGTTTGAATCCTGATGGCCCTGCTTCTAATCCAGCTCCCTGCTAACATGTCTGGGAGCGCAGCAGGAGATGGTCCAAGCCCTTGGGCCCCTGCCACAAATATGGGAGACCTGGATGAAGTTCTAGGCTCTTGGTTTCAGTGTGGCCCAGTATGGTTGTTGTGGCCTTTTGGGGAGTGAACCAGTAGATGGAAGATCTCTTGATTTTTCTTTTTGTTTCTCCCTCTTCCACTGTCACTCTTCTTTCCAAAGAAATAAATACTTTAGAAAGAAAAAGTAATTGGCAGCTGATTGATAAAGAAAGATAAGATTGATAAAGAAAGTAAGGCAGATAAGATCTCCTAGACAGAGAAATCAGAAAACAAACAAAAGAGTTCAAACATTTGGAGCAAGAGCAAATAGTCACACGGGAGCCCTGAAGGAGCTCTCATCTCAGAACCAACAAATGGAGGAAGAAGTAGACCACGGAAATTAATTTAACTGCTTGCACATCACCTAGGGAATTGCATCCCCTACCCTCTTAGACTGCCTGTGATTCCGTGTAGCTGATTGCTTTTGGCTTTGGCTAACACTTTGAGAACTCTGCTCCTAATAAAGTAGGATTACAAGTCTAGAGTTGGAGAGTGAGCGAGATACAAAAGAGAATTTAAGGCAACTTGGAGCTTTCCCCAGGGACACTGGAAGGGCGAAGGAAAATACATGAAAGACCAAAGGCGTAAAATCCTTTACACTTTCCACTCCCAGCTTAAAGCTCTCCTTATACAAATTGTTATGAGGGTCTACATGCACCATTGTAATCCAGCCTGCCAATTAACCAATATAAGTTGATATTTAAAATCTATCACCCATTTACACAAAGTTCTCAGTCTCCCATTCTTAACTCTGAATGAAGAGTGAGGGATGGAGAACTTTCTAAACTATTTCAAAGACAGAGAATAAACAGTAACAACAAGAAGCGAGAATTAGCATCAGACTTCCCATCAGCAACCCTTTCTTGCCAGAAGACAATGAAATGGCATCTTCAAAAGTCATATAAAATTCCATTTTTCGTGGAATAGTTTGAAAAATCATAAAACTATACAAAATGATGGGCAGATACCTCCAGGGTACCCATGGAGGGAACCCACAGAGCCAAACCCTCAGTTTGGGGACCACAGGCAAAATCAGCTTTAGCTTCTAACGGGAACCACCTGGAAGAACAGTTAAGGTGCATCCCTGAGCCTTCACCCCAAAGCCCCTCTGATTCAGCGCATCTGGGGTGGTGGAGCCACAGGGTTTGTGTGCCTCAGGGACTGCCTGGTGATGCTGATACGGCAGTTGGGGACCACATCTTGAGAATCACTGGGTTAGGCCCTGTTCAGACCTTTGTGAGTCACTTACCTATATCACTTGCCTGGCCCCTATTTAAATTTGTAAATCCAGCTTTAAATCTTCCTTGGTATCATTATTCTAATGAACTAGTGTTTCTAGTTTTGAAAAGCACATCTTTCATAACTAAGGGGAACCATGAAATATTTGTTCCTGTTTGAGCCTATGGGATAAAAGTAGCCTTTTTTAAAAAAAATCTTTTTTTTGGAATGCATTTTTATTGAGAAAAATGAGAAAGTTACTAAGAACAAAACTGTTCTGTCGAATTTATTTTATATATCCTGTGCTATGGTCTGAATATTTGTCCTCCAAGTGTATATACCGACAGACTAATCCCCAAAGTGCTGGTGTTAATAGGTGGAGACTTTGTGATGTGTTTCTATTATGAGGGCAAAGCCTTGGGACTGATCTCAGTGTTTTTATGAAACTAGCCCAGGGAAGCTAGTTTACCTTTTCACCATGTGAGGACAGAGCTAGAAGTTGGCATCTGAGGAATGAACCCTCCCAACGCTGAATCAGCGAGCACTTTGATCTTGGACTTCCAGCCTCCAGAACTGTGAGTTTATTGTCTGTGAGTCCCTCAGTAGCCCAAACAAAGGCGTCCTGATGGTTTTCACCTATGTAAAATGGTCTCCCAGGGGCTGCAGAAAAGTTGTGGAAGATGAGTACAATGGAAAAGCAATGCACGGATTTAGAAAACTTTTTTTTGCACAAACATAAACTCTTCCAATTCCACTTTTCCACACACTTTTTTGAGGGCCCCTTGTAGATCATTCTTTGTTTACAGGTGCCCCTGAATTCCTGGCCCTGTTGGACCTGTTACTAACAGCTGTGCTGTGGGTGAAAAAATGTTTTTCATTCTTCAGCTTGCTATTCCAGAACAATGAGGATGGAATACAAATTGTTAATGCTGGTGAGAACTGAACTGATGCCCTCAAAGGTCTAAGCTGAGTATTTGGTTAGATATTATGGTAACTATGATGTTAATCATTCTGATGAAGATCCTGGTGTTCTATTTCAATTCCTTGGGTTATGGACTTATTAGCAAATGTGCATTTTTATGACCATCAAAACAATACTAAGTATTTTGAAACTTATTTTGAATAAAAGAATGGGTTTCTTAGTTTGCCAGAGGCAAATCTCAGTGAACTTAAGTAATTCCAATAATGGTGGGAAACTCTAGTATTGCATAACAGAGTAAAAAATCTATAAAGAATCAGAGAAAAAAATAGGAAATAGCAGAAACAGCAACCAGACGATGGCACAAAGGAATAAAAACAAAGAGTGATTGCCATTTTGCTTTATGGAGCCCAAACATTAAGAACAGCCAAATTTCTTCCTGCTGGCAGGAAGGGAGTTGAGAGAGAAAACCTGCCAATTAACCTCCTTGCTGAACAGGCCACAGTCAGAAACATGGGAAGGAATCAGAAGTTCTGGGTCCAAAATGCATAAATAGGAATTCTAGTGTGCATAGGTGTCGCTCCCCCTCTTCGTGGAGGAACGACACAGGACCCTGCGCTGTTCTTTTTGTCTGCTCGGCCCTCCCCGGATTTGCTGCTGGTTCTTCCCGGGTTGGCTACCGACCCTTCCACCTCCGTGGAAGGGCGGTGCCCCCTGCCACTTTCCCCACTTCCGCGGGGGAGCGGCACACCGCTGGCTGGCTCTCTCGGGGGCTGCACAGGTTTTCCTTCAGATAGATGTTCCCTTTAGATGTTCCTGGTGCATGTTGTCTCTCTCCTCCTTTATAGTCCTTTTCCACCAATCCCAACTCTGCTACCCACAACGCCGAGTACGCTGCTCTCCTCCAATCAGGAGCAGGTCCTGCAGTTTATTGGTTGAACTGGAGGCAGCTGTGTAGAAGCTGTTTCTCCCTTCTCAGCGCCATATTGTGGGAGAGCAGATGCATAGAATAAGTCTTAATTCCAGTAACTTAGTCTAGTCCAAGTTGCTCCCAGTTGCTCCCCACACATAGGCATGATTTTTCAGTTTTATTGTTTCATTGTAGTGCTTAAAACTAGCAGTTTAAGGGCTGGCATTGTGGTGCAGTGGCTTAAGCTTCCTCCAGCATCCCAAAAGGGGGCCGGTTCAAATTCCAGCTGCTCCACTTCCAATCCAGCTCCCTGCTAATGACCTGGGAAAAGTAGTGGGGAAGAAAGCTCAAATGTCTGGGCCCCTGCCACCCACGTGGGAGACCCAGATGAATCTCCTGGCTTCAGCCTACCCCAGCCATGGCCATTGTAGCCATCTGGGGAATAAACCAGTAGATGCAAGATTTCTCCCTCCCTTTCCTCCTCTCTCCTTCAGTAACTCTGAATGTGAAATGAACAAATAAATCTTTTTAAAAAAAGGAAAAAAAAAACAAGCCAACAATTTATAAGTCTCATAGCATATGCTAAATAGTAATATTATTAGAGCACCCTTCCTTTCAAATTATTTCACATTCCATTATGAGTGTCTGTGTAGAGATATTACGTTTGGCTTCCAAAAGGCACTTCACAAAATGAAAATAATAATAATGAAGGTCGTTAGTATTTTGTTCATTTTCCCACATTACTGTGTTTGGAAAAGATAGAGTTCAAGTTTATTCAGCAAAATATTTGTGACTGATAGAGTCATTTTAAGATCTGGGTTGTGTGGAAGGATATACCTATATTAGGGATATTTTTCTTTTACTGATCCTGAATAATATGTGTGACTACTTCAAGAAGTACATGGAGAATGGTATATAAAAATAGGCTTATTCTGGTGCCAAAAACTGAAACCCAGGCATGTAAGGAGTCTTTAATTCCCCTTTCCATGAACTATTTTTTAAAAGAGATTTATTTATTTGATTTGAAAGGCAGCATTACAGAGAGGCAGAGGCAGAGAGAGAGAGGTCTTCCAACCCCTGGCTTACTCCCCAGAGGGCCACAACAGCCGGAGCTGGGCTGATCCGAAGCCCAAGCTTCTTCCATGTCTCCATGTGGGTGCAGGGGCTCAAAGACTTGGGCCATCTTCTACTGCTTTCCCAGGTCATAGCAGAGAGCTGGATTGGAAGTAGAGCAGCCAAGACTAGAACTGGCACCCATATGGGATGCTGGCACTGCAGGCAGCAGCTTTACCTGCTACGCCACAGCACTGGCCCCTTCCATGAACCTCTGAAGTAACTTCATACTTGAATAGGCCATAAAGCTCGTTGAAATCAGCTTGTGACTCATTTACGCACCCCTTTGAGAAATTTTGAGGAAGTTAATGGCTAATTTTTACTCATTGCTGAACATGGATTACAAACACCAAGCTTCCTTATTAGAGACATTAAAATCAGCAAACAGTACATATGCATACCAGTTGAGGTATCAGGAGACCTGAACTATGGACTTGATTCTATCACTCAACATTATGAAGCTTTAGTAAGTCACCTTTTCTCTAGAAACCTTAGTTTTCTCATAATAAAATGAGGATTAAAAAAAGATTTCTAAAGACCCCTCAACTGTAAAAATTATTGATGCTAAGAGGACAGAAACTATGTAAAGTTAACTGTGAAACAACATAAGCTGACATATCTGAAACTTGACAAATTTACCTGTAAAAATAATTAAGACTTGGTTTTCAGTTCTCAGACAGCAGAGCTACCTTAAGATAACAGCAAGTGACAAAAGGACTCAGCAAACTCTAGCTCTCAAAATACTGGTAGACCCAGATTGAGTTCCAGGTTCCTGACTTCTCCCTGGCCCAGACCTGGCTGGTGCAGGCATTTGGGGAAGGAACCAGTTGATGGAAGACCTCTCACCATCTTTCATGCAAAATAACAATAAAATTGCAGACATTTAACATAGAGAATAGGGCTGATATAATGGTAGAAAGAACCATGCAATGCTTGCCTGCTTTAGAAACCCATGACTATGCTTGTGGGTCCACACACAGGCAAGATGGCTGCTCTGAGCTCAGCTCTTGCTGAGAACCACAGGACCGGAGTGAGTGAGTCCCTGGCAGAGCAGCACAGGACTGGAGTGAGTGAGTCCCTGGCAGAACCACAGGACCGGAGTGAGTGAGTCCCTGGCAGAGCAGCACAGGACTGGAGTGAGTGGGTCCCTGGCAGAACCACAGGACCGGAGTGAGTGGGTCCCTGGCAGAACCACAGGACCGGAGTGAGTGGGTCCCTGGCAGAGTAGCACAGGTAGGTCCAAGGAGATTCCTACAATTTGCTTGTGCTTCAAAACCAGGCCTTTGAGGTACAATTTCAAACTACTTGTCACTGACATTTTGTGGGGTTTGAAATAAATTTAATGGGTTCAACCAAAAGTTGACAATTACACAGGACAGAGCTATTCACAGTGTACTAAACACAGTTCATGTGGAGGGATGGCACAGATAACAAGGATATTGCTTACAGAGAAATTTATCCAAAGCAATTTATAAAACACACACAATTACTGATGATCAAATGATGGTGGGCATGTCTGATTTAGTGACCAATAAATAAAAACTAGCACCATTAATTCATGATGGTCATTCTGACTCGCACAATTCCCTGATACTCTGTTCCAGCATTCAGGTAACACAAGAGCCAGTCAGAGACTCAAAGCACAGGAAACTGCCAAAAAGATGTTGCTTTTGCTTGAGGCTCCAAAGGACACAGATGCTCCAACAGAAGCAGTAGGCAGTCTACACGGCTTCCTGGTGAGTCATAGAGACGTCCAGCATCATTGCATCTGTGGGGTCATAAAGACCTGGTTGTGGAGAAGGTTGGCTGATGGAGTCCTGTTCTCAGCACTATGGAGAGCTGGCAGCTGTGCAGGCCACCTGGTTGGCGTCAAAGCAGGTCACAAAACAGGACAGACCTTGCTCTCAGACTCTAGAGGGTCTCACTGGAAAAGTATTCTTTACCCAGCTTTCTGCATCCTTGTCTTTTGGCCGAGTCTTGGATAAGTAGCATATAGACAGAATTTCAAAAATACATTCTAATACTTGTTGTCTTTGGAAAAGCAAATTAATATGTTCATATCTTTTGCATATTCCAATTATCCTGACCATCGTATTTTGTATTTTCTATTTATTTCTTAAATCTCATTTTTAGCTGTGTGTCAATACTGAGTGAAATCTGTGTAGTCCATCCAGCAAAGTACTGGAATCTGTGTTTTCTAGTAAGTGCCTCATAATTGAAATAGTCAATGTGATATAAAGTTATGATCTACTCTACTTAGTTGAGCACCCAAAGACTTTACTTCCATACATATTCCTGAGATCTTTCCAAGTATATATTAAGAGACATCTGCATTGTGTGTGTGTGAAAGGGCGTTCTCCGGGATTGTAAATCTGGACATGTTGGGATATAAATTCACTAAACACTAATAAAATGGGAACTGTCTTCTTTTTGGAAAACATCTATCTCAGGTAAGGAAATGAGAGTGTCCAGAAGGGACCTGGGTAGGCCGGCCACAGAAGGGTAACTGCGAAAGGGGTAGAGAAATAGCTGCTCTCTTAGGGAGGGAAGACTCAGAAGATGTTAACTTTCAGAGTTTTCTAGTTATTCTGATTTTCTTTTTTTTAAGATTTATTTATTTATTTGAAAGTTGGAGTTACACAAAGAGAGAAAGAAAAGCAGAGACAGACAGAGAGAGAGGTCTTTCATCCTCTGGTTCACTCCCCAATTGGCCACAACAGCTGGAGCTGTGCTGATCCAAAGCCAGGAGCCAGGAGCCAGGAGTCAGGAGCTTCTTCCAGGTCTCCCACATGGGTACAGGGGCCCCAGGACTTGAGCCATCTTCTACTGCTTTCCCAGGCCATAGTAGAGAGCTGGATCAGAAGTGGAGTAGCTGGGTCTTGAACTAGTGCCCATATTGGGTGCTGGCACTGCGGATGGCAGCTTTATCCTCTACACAAGTGCTAGCCCCCTGATTTTCTTAATATCTTCATTTAGATTTTCAGGACCCAATTATTCCAGAAACTTCTGAAGATAATTTCTAAAACTGATTTTGAGCATTTTTGGTCATATGGTGATAAGAGTTTGGAAATTCTTGCAGTAGGATCACAGACATTCTGCAATACATGTATCTTCTGTTTCTGGCACGACTGTCTCGTGGATGCCTGGAGTAAAATTCCCAGTGGAAAAAAGCAAAAGGGTTTGAATAACACATAAGAGATTCAGGTTAAATCCAACAGATCTGTTACAAATTCAACTATGTTAAACAGTAGGTACAAGTGAAAATGGAATTCATAAACAGGAAGGTAAAATTTAAGATTATAAAGAACAAACTACAGAGCTTCTAAGAGATGGAGCATATGAAAGAGATACTAGTTCTACAGGGATGTTATAAATTGTTCTGGTACATTCTGCAATGGAGTTTCAGAATAAGACTGGAGAGAATGGAAGGAGAGGCAGTACTCAACTGGGGCTGAGAATTTCCAGCAGTGAAGTAAAAACAGAACCTGTTTTTAAAGAACCCAATGAATCCCAAGGAGCATATAAACAATTTTTTAATTATAACATAAAATCAGGATACAATTTCCAAAAACAAAATGCCCCTAACCAAAACGTCTTAAAATCATCCAGAAAGAAACTGCAGATGTTCTTAAAAAATAAGAATTAGAACTAACCACTAATAACTCCAGAGCAATAAAAAAGTCAAAGACAAAGGAATAATGGCTTTCAATGAGGAGAGGAAGTTGCTATCACTTCAAAATGGTTTTCTCAGGGAAACATGTTTCGAGAGTGATATAAAGAGAACAGGATGCAAACAAAACCTGTGAAATCGAACACTACTGCACATTGCCGCAGTATCTTGTTAAGGATATATCTCAGGGGCTGGCGCCGCAGCTCAATAGGCTAATCCTCTACCTTGCGGCGCCAGCACACCGGGTTCTAGTCCGGTCGGGGCACCGGATTCTGTCCTGGTTGCCCCTCTTCCAGGCCAGCTCTCTGCTGTGGCCCGGAGGTGCAGTGGAGGATGGCCCAAGAATTTGGGCCCTGCACTCCATGGGAGACCAGGAGAAGCACCTGGCTCCTGCCATCGGATCAGCACAGTGGGCCGGCCGCTGCGCGCGGGCCGCGGCGGCTATTGGAGGGTGAACCAATGGCAAAGGAAGACCTTTCTCTCTGTCTCTCTCTCTCTCTCACTGTCCACTCTGCCTGTCAAAAATAATAAAAAAATCAATAAATAAAAAAAGGATATATTTCGGGAAGGTGGTAAGTGTTCACCAAGGAAGACAGAAGATGCAGAGACCAGTGAACAAAGACAAAGGAAACACGTGAATGAACCTGACCAAACACGGACTCCAGACAACAGAAACAACTCGTGGACCGAACAAACAAGATGAAACTAAAATACCGGATGGTGGAAATATGGCATAAACAAACCACGTAACTACTACAAATAACTTACTTTGAACAAAGGGAGATAGATGAAACTTTAAAGAAAACAGGACAAAGATGGACAGAATGGATTAAAATGTCCAGCTGTTTGATTTTACTCAGTCTGTCATCAAATGAAAAAGGCACTATTATTTGCCACAAAAAGCAGAAAAATAAAGTACTGCCTATGAAACTGTGGAATTAAGATTTACTGTTATGATTCTGTAAAGTTCTCTGTGACCCATGAAGTAGCACACCAGCTCTTTGCTTTGAATTTTTTTTCCACTGGGGCTGGTACTGTGTGGTAGGCTAATAAGCTTCTGCCTGCAGCACCAGCATCCCATATGGGCGCTGGTTTGTGTCCCTGATGCTTCTCTTCCAGTCCAGCTCTTGGCTATGGCCTGGGAAAGCACTGAAAGACGGCCCAAGTGCTTGGGCCCCTGCATCCATGTGGCAGACCCGGAAGAAGCTCCTGGCTTTACACTGGCTTAGCTCCTGCCATTGTGGCCATTTGGGGAGTGATCCAGGGGATGTCTCTTCCTGTCTCTATCTGTAACTTTCTCTCTCAAATAAGTAAATAAATAAAATCTATTTTAATTTTTGTGTATTGATCCTGGGTAATTTGGGATTCTTTCTACTTTCAGCTGCATTTATTGATGGGTGATATAAAATCATTATGCAAGTAGATGAGAAAGCACTCTAAGTTTCTCTTCTAAGGCCTTTTTTTTTTTTTTCGGTTTCAGGTGTTTTCTTAAGTGAGCCATACTGTCGCTGGTTTCTAAATTGCAAAACAACATAAATTCAACAATAATAACACAACCAGTTAGATTGTGACAAGCTTTTCCTTTCTCTAAGGGAAGAAAAAAGAAAAAGAAAACACACAATGGAGGGTTAAATAAATAATAAGTTAAAAAAGAGAAAAATGTAAAGAAAAAGCCAGTTAAAACAGGCTTGTGTTTACTTCGGGCAACTCTGTGCAAACAGGAAACGTGATTTTCAGCAGGATGACAGGTCCCGGCATGCCTCCTTCCCAAATAATACTGACAAGAAAGAAGAGACGTAAGACTGACTCAGCGGCGCCTGCTCAGAGGCACACTAAAAATCCGTTTCATTAGAGCACAGGGCTTCCTGCTCAGCACAAATATCCATGTATTTGTTCAAAAAGCCATAATAATGTTAATACAGACAACAGTTTAAAAACAATGTGAAACAGGCTCACTTTCGATTGATAAAAAACTCCAAGTGTCAGTAACATATAATTCTAAATCATTACGTGTTCAATAACATTTTCAAATACACAAAAAAGAAGTTGATAGATACACTGTTATATTAGACAATTAGCACATCTTCCTGAATAACTGGCAGATTGATTAGAAAAGAGAATAATAAGAAATGAGATGAAAATGTAAAGTTTTAACAAATGTGTGTGTATGTGTATATATATATGTATAATATATATAAAATTAACTGAAATGCAAAACTGTAAAATATGGAGCTTTTTTGAGAATACATGAAACATTTACAAAAACTGATGAGGTGCTGTATAATAAAGAAAGCAAAATCAATATCAAAGAATCAATATTTTATAGAGCATTTTCTGTTTTCAAAAAATAAGCTCAGAGGTTGGGCACAGGAACGCAGTGGGTTAAGCTGCCATTTGGGACGTCCATATCATATATCTGAGTGCCTTCAGTTGATTCCTGCCTCTGCTTCCCATCCAGCTTCCTGCACTGCACCTGGGAGGCAGTAGATGATGGCCCAAGTACTTGTGTTACTGACACCCATGCATGAGACCTGGATAGAGTTTTTGGCTCCTGGCTTTGGTCTGGGCCAGCCCCAGTTGTGTGGTCATTTGGAGAGTGAGCCAGCACATGGAAGATTTCTCTGCCTCTCTTTCTTTTTCTAGCACTCTTTCATATTAAAAAATAGTTAAAAACTAAAAAAGAACTTAATAAAAATGATAGATTTAAAGTTGAAAAGATGAACAATTTAAAATATACTATATCACACATAGTTCAAAAAATTAAAATGAAGGCTTCAAAACACTGACTATCCAAGAATAACAATCCTCCCAATTAAAGCTTGAGGAACAAAGCTAAAGTCACAGTACTGGGAAATGCATATTCTTTAACATTTATAGAAGAGAATAAATCTGATAGTTCATCAAATATCTAACTAAAGAGGCTTATTAATAAAAAGGATATTTCCAATGTAATCATAAGTATAAATAAAGATTAAAGCAGAAATTAAAAAGATGAGAAAAAATACAAAATAATTATTTGAAAAATTATTGCATATATAGTTTAGAAAAATTGAGCACTTAAAAAGATAAAGTATAATAATTCTGGTAATGAAAGGAAGATTTCATTCACATGAGTCAAATATAAAATGATATAAGACAAAAAGATATGGCAAATTTTAAACTTAAGCCGAAATAAGAAAAATATGACTATCTAGACAAATATGACCTATCAAGAGATCATTACTCCTATAGATATGATTTTACAGGTGAGTTCCAAAGTTAATATGTTTTATAATACAATTTTACAAAGAAGAGAAAAATGAAATCAATCCATAACTTAACTGATAATAGTATATGCACTGGCATCATGTAAGGGATAACATAATAGGAAATATTAAAAACCAGTCTGATTCCTCACCATATAACAAAAATCCTAAAGATATCAGCAAAACAATTCTAGTAATCAATAAACTTTTCCTTTAAAATTAGGAATAAACCATTGATGGACTCTCTGTTTATATTCTATGATATTATAGACCTTATCTAATTTAGTAAAATAAGAAAAATATGTATAAGAATTGGGAAAGAAAAATGTATTATTTGCAGATTATATGCATATTTAGCTTTATAAATAATTTTACTTTCAGTAGATTATTAGAATAAGAATATGGTAAGATTGCCTGATGCAAAGAAAATATAAAAATCAACTCTAATTTCTGTGTATCTTCCAATAAGTTACAACATTTAATGTAAATAAGTATATTATTTATAACAGGAATCATGAATATGCTTTCTAGAGATAAATATAAACAGGAATTTAAAGAATGCTATATTGAAAGAAATCATGTAAAGTGTGTTTAATTAGAAATATATACCAAGTTCATAGATAGGCAAATTCAATAAATTTTTTATTCTCTCTACATGGTTTTACAGATTCAATAAAATTCCAATCAAATTTCAAAATGATCTGTCTTAGAATTTGACAAAGTACATCTAGAACTTACATGCAAGAACAAAATATCTAGAAAAGCTAAAATATTCATAAGAAGGAAGTTGAGGAAGAAAGTGTCTTATTAAAAAATAAAACATTATGAAGAAAATTTTAAGACAATGCAGTAGTGGTATAGAAAAGTAAATCAGTGGAACCAAGTAGAGAGCAGGCTCAAAGGTAAACATATATATATATATATATATATATATATGTCTTTATGACATAACAGAGAGATAATTGTTACCCAGTTAGAAAGGAATGAATTATTATTGACCATATCTTGGGGATGGAGCACAAATCCAAACATGAAAGTCATTTATGTCATATAAGCACTTTACATATAGCTTGCAGGAAACATTTTACAATATTTTTAGTGAGCCTGAATTTTTTCAAAAGATTGATTTGAAAGAATAACATAGAGAAGGAGAAAAAGGATCTTCCATGCACTTGTTCACTTTTTTTTTTTTTAAAGATTTATTTATTTATTTGAAAGGCAGACTCAGAGAGAGAGAAGTCCTCCATCCACTGACTCACTCCCAGATGGCTGCAACTGCCAGATCTGGGCCAATCCAAAGCCAAGAGCTTTTTCCAGGTTTCCCATGTGGGTACAGGGGCCCAAGAACTTGGGTCATCCTCCACCGCCCTCCCAGGCCATAGCAGAGAGGTGGATCGCAAGTGGAGAAGCTGGGACCTGAACCAGCGCCCGTATGGGATTTCAGCATTGTAGGCAGATGTCTTATCCACTATGCCACAGTACAGGCCCCACTTGTTCACTTCTAAAATATGCCTCATAGCCAGCGCATGATAAGCCAAAGCCAAATCCAAGAGCCAGGAACTCCACCTGGGTCTCCCAAATGGGTGTCAGAAATCTAAGTACTTTGGACATTATCTGCTGTCTTCTCAGGCACATTAACCGCAATGCTGAGTCAAAGCAGAAGAGCCAGGACTCGTAGCAGCACACGTATACAGGATGTGGGCATTCCAAGCAGTGACTCAATCTGCTGCCCCATGACACTTGCCCCAAGACCTATTCTGAAAATATCACCTTCCGTAATGGCTGTAAATAATCTGACATAATTTTTCTTATTTTAACTCAAAAGATCTGTGAAAATTCAAGGGGAATGTATTTTACGAATAAAACTATGCATGGATTTCAAAAATTTATTGAACAAAAATCCTTTATCTTTTCATCCCATTTTCTATGACCTTTTTGAGTACCCTAGTATACTGATGTTTGTTAACTATATCGCAATACCATAAACTAAATAATATATATATATACTTAATATTCTTAATTTAAATGTGAGAAGAAAAGAGAGACAAAACATAGATACAGAGAACTCCTATCTGCTGTTTCAATCAATATTTGCAGGAGTTGGGGCTGACTCAGTCCACACTGGGAATCCAGAATTTAGTCCAGGACTCCCACATGGGAGACAGGGACCCAATTACTTGAGCCATCACTGCTGCTTCCCACGGTCTGTGGTACCAGGGAGCCAGAGTAGGAGCTGCAGCTGGGAATCAAATGTAGGATGTGGATATTTTAACCACTAGGCTAATTCTCCACCCTTCTACATCCGTTTATTCATTTTTATGTGTTTGAAGGAGAGAGAGGAAGAGGGAGGGAGGCAGGGAGGCAGGGAGGCTGGGAGGCTGGGAGGCTGGGAGGGAGGGTGCTGTCATCTGCTGGTTTTTACTCCCCAAATGCCCTCAGCAGCCAGGACTGGGTTAGGCTGAAGACAGGAGCCTCAGGTGAGTGAAAGGGACTCAAGTACTTGGTCCAGTAGCTGCTGCTTCCCAGGGTGCATCGAGAAACTAGAGCAAGAGCCATGTAGAACTTCATCCCAAGTACTCTGACATGATGTGCTGGCATTCCAGGCCGAGGCTTAGCATGCACCAAAGTGCCCTCCCACATCTTCAACTATCCTCCAAAGATCCAGACAATACTTAGAAATAGTACCAACTTCAAAAAGGCCCTGGCTTAAAATGGGAAATTAGAAAATAACAGCTACAGATACACGGTTACCAAAGTGAAGAGTATTAACCACAGTTGACAAATACAAATTTAATAGACATTGTGGCTCTCTGCCTTAATGGATTTTCTGTGACTCCCTGAATAGATCATCATCCTGCCACTGAAGCAGCCTTGTTCCCTGCAGGCCTATCTACTACAAGTAGAAATATACTGTTCTCCAGAAGCCAAAGGACAATTCACCGAGGTTAGACACAGAATGGAGCATTTCAAGTTTACTTGAAAGCACATACGGCTTCAGTTATCAGGTGAATGGAATGTTGTTTCTTTTTCTCTCTCCTCATATTGATCACAGGAAAACCAACTTGATGAGCAGATAATCACAAACACGTGATGTCTTTCTTAGCAGTAAGAATAAATAAAGATTTCTTCCTAATTCCAACATCCTCTATCCTGGGGCAGCAGCTGCACATGCCTATTCCAGATAATTTATATATAATGTGTATGATATATATAATTTTTATAAGGTGAACAAACTTCATATATGTCATATCCGTGCTCCCTCCTCCTTCCTTTCTTTTTTTTTTTTTTTTTTTTTTTTGACAGGCAGAGTGGACAGTGAGAGAGAGAGACAGAGAGAAAGGTCTTCCTTTGCCGTTGGTTCACCCTCCAATGGCTGGCATGGCTGGCGTGCTGCGGCCGGCGCACCGCGCTGATCCAATGGCAGGAGCCAGGTGCTTCTCCTGGTCTCCCATGGGATGCAGGGCCCAAGCACCTGGGCCATCTTCCACTGCACTCCCTGGCCACAGCAGAGAGCTGGCCTGGAAGAGGGGCAACCGGGACAGAATCCGGCGCCCCAACCGGGACTAGAACCCGGTGTGCCGGCGCCGCAAGGCGGAGGATTAGCCTAGTGAGCCACGGCGCCGGCCACTCTTATTTTTTCTTTTAATTTTCACAATGACATAGTTTCAACTTATTTTACTTGTTCTTTTTTCAGTTTATTTTATAATCAGAAGCTTAACCCTTCACTGTATAAAGAATTCAGCAATGAGGTCCCACAGCACTGGTTCAGAGGACCTGTCCCTTCCTTGAAGCAGGTGCAGATCCAATTAGCTGCAAACAATTCAAGATAAAGAGAGTAGCTTTTTAAAAAGGTTTATTTACGGCCAGTGCCATGGCTCACTAGGATAATCCTCTGCCTGCAGCACCAGCACCCTGGGTTCTAGTCTTGGTTGGGGCACCGGATTCTGTCCCAGTTGCCCCTCTTCCAGTCTAGCTCTCTGCTGTGGCCCAGGAGAGCAGTGCAGGATGACCCAGGTGCTTGGGTCCCAGCACCCACGTGGGAGACCAGGAGGAGGCACCTGGCTCCTGGCTTCGGATCAGTGCAGCGAGCTGGCCGTAGCAACCATTTGGGGGTGGGGGGACCAATGGAAGGAAGACCTTTCTCTCTGTCTCTAACTCTGCCTGTCAAAAAAAAAAGTTTACTTATTTATTTAAAAGGCAGAGTGATAGAGATAAATAGTGAAAGAGAGGCAGGGAGAGAGAGAGAGATCTCCCATCCGTTGGTTCACTCTCCTAAAAGGCCACAACCGTAAGGGCCAGGGTACACTAAAGCCAAGAACTAGGAACTCCACCCAGGTGTCCCCATAAGGCTAGCAGTAACCCACATTTCGGGTCATCTTTTGTTGCTTTCCAGGTGCATTAACAGAGAGCAGGACTAGAAATGGAGCAGCTGGGACATCCAATGGGATGCTGGCATCAAAGGTAGTGGCCTTACCAGCTGGGCCACAATGCTAACTCCAGGAACAGATCTTTGAAAAGGGTTAGAAGAAACAGGCTCTGTAAATGAGTGAAGCCTGTATGAAAGGATGAAATAAAAATATTTCCAGCCTGAAAAGCTACTATTTATCATTTTGAGGTACAGGGCCAACACGAAATTTAAATTTTCAACATTCTAAACAAACGATTAAAGTGTGGCTAAAGTTACTGTGGTAAGTATTTCCCCTGATTTCCTATTAAGAGCTGAAAAGCCCTTATCTCTTGACAATTTAGTGCAGATATTATCCTTGGTGGTGCTCTTTGCATGCAAATGTACATACACCTCTTTGTCTGGGGGTGACAATTAGCTGTCCTTTGTGCTGAATCAGCCCTGTCTTCTCCTTTGTGTTTTTAAAAATGGAGTAAGTTGCATTTGGCCATAAACACTGCATTATTAAGTTCTCAACCCAATATTTTTATCTATTGAATTAGGCAGTTATTCCTGAATGCGTTACATTGTTTCAAACCTCTATGTTTTCAATTCTTTATTTTTTTTTTTCCATGAAAAGTATGAGCAGACTGTAAAAAGTTCATGGAAAGCAAGATTACAACATGTTTTAGCAAAAAAATGAAAACCTATGCTCAGTTTGTTAATATGCATGTCCTATGATCTTTTGGAGACCCTGTTGCACATACTTCCTTCTTTTTCAAGATTACCTTCAACTTACTACATGCCAGAAATCTGCTCACAGCTTTCTGTACATTATGTCAGTCAATTTCATAGCAACACCTTGAGGAAAGTTCACCCTCCTTCAGATACATGGGGACACCAAAGCTTAGAGGGATTAGTTTGTAAGTCATGGTGCCATTGTTCCTTAAAGCCCCCTCTCTCTCTCACCTGGACTATGGCTGCATCAGTGGAAATGAAGAGCAAAATGCTTGAACATCAAAGATATTACTCTATTACAGTGTACAGAGTTCAGGGATTAATTGGATCTGGGGTGGGAAGCAGGTAGCAATCAAAGATAATTGGAGGCTCTTGACGTGTTTATTATTAGTTACAATAACTAGGGGCTCAGAAGATCCCTTGAAGTCAACCTGGATAGGAAAAATATTGAACTCACTTCAGATAATCTGAGATCTAGGTACCCATGGGACAACCAAGTAGTGCCCACTTAAACAAGATTGTACTGTGGTCTATAAAGAAAATAGAGGGGTAGATATTTGGCCTAGTGGTTAATATGCTCATGTCCCATACTGAAGTTCCTGGGTTCGAGTCCTAGCTCTGGCTGCTGGCTCCAGCTTCCTGTTATTGCAGATCCGGGGAGGCAGCAGCAATGCTCAAGTAATTGGGTTCCTGGAAGACACATGTTGACTTCCAGGCTCTTGGCTTCTCCCTTGCCCCATTCCAGTAGTTGTAGGCATTTGGGTAACAAAACAGCTGACAGGAACTCTATTTCTCCCTGCCTCTCAAACAGACAGATAAAAGAAAAAAATATATATGATGGGGGATGAAGGGGTAAGAGGAAAAAATTCAGGAAAAAACTCCTGTTGGCTCTAATAGTGCAACTACATACATGCATATTTAATAACAGAAAATTTAGCCACACTAAAAAAACTCACCTACTTATCTAATCAGAACACAAAAATGTTAACATTGTAACAAATATGATTCTTTGTACTTAGCTTCTTTAATGAACTGCTGTCAAGTTTTACAAAAGTCCAAAATAGACCAAATATAGAGAACTTAATTTGGAAAGCAAGTTCTATCTTGAGCTAAGGCTGGAAGAGAGAGAATTTGGTTACAAGAAGTTTCCCTTAATTTGAGTTGGTTTTACACTGTGAAGTTTCATTGGATTCAGAATTTTTTAAAGTGCTGCAACTTCTCTTGAAAATTAATGCTATAACTTGTACTCAAACAGTATTTGACACTTCATGTTCTGTGTGGGTGTGAACTGTTGAAATCTTTACTTAATATATACTAAACTGATCTTCTGTATATAAAGATAATTGAAAATGAATCTTGATGTGAATGGAATGGGAGAGGGAGCGGGAGTTGGGAGGGTTGCGGGCGGGAGGGAAGTTATGGGGGGGAAAAAGCCATTGTAATCCGTAAGCTGTACTTTGGAAATTTATATTTGCTAAATAAAAGTTTAAAAAAAAAGAAAGAAATTTGTCATTCTTTCACAGTAAAACAAAAAAAGAAAAGAAAATGATAAAAAAAAAACCTATCAAAGAGGAACTCAAGAGGGCCATTTCTTTCTCATTCTTTAGTGCCTATCTTACTAACTGTTATACAGGTTTTTTTTGTTAATGTTGCTTTTTTGTTTTGTTGTGTCTTTTTGTAGAATGGTTGCTGTTGGTGAAGAATTTCTAGAAAAGTTTCCATGAGGTTTTGGATAAAGACAATATTCCATTCTGTTTTATCTGATAACCAGAAATGGTATGCATGCAAGAGAGGGAGAGAGTGGGAGAGGAAGGGAGAGAGAGGAAGAGAGAGGGGTGGAGGGAGGGAGAGAAACATATAAAAGAATAAACTGTGACTTAATTTAAACTCTAGATAAACTTTCAGAAACTACAAGGCATTAGATATGGTTATTAAATAAAAATGTTAAAACTTCTTGACTTATGCCACTATGCCATATGTGCTAATCACTTTTAATTGTCCCCAGCTAGACATCAATTTTTTAAAAAGGATTTTAAAAAAAGAAAGATGGAAAATTCTTAAGCTGGCTAGGTAATAATCGACTTGCAAACTGTTCATTTATGTCACCAAAGGGAAAGGGGAGCACACATTAAGTACTGCATGCTAATATGCTTCCCTTAGCTTATCCCACATACTTTAACTCAAATTGCTCATATTTCTTCACAGAAATGTCACCAAATGTCTGTACAAACCAATTTTTATGAAGCTTGAGAAACACAGCCAGGAAAAGTCTCTCTTTGACGTACACTCACTAGACTACGTTCACAACTCAGGCTGTGAGTTAGTTCATCTCTTGCTATCATAATGAAATACCCAAGGGTGGGTAATTGACAAAGAACTGACACTTATCTGTCCTGATTCTGGAGGCACTGACTAACTGCTTTTGTGTCTAGTGAGGGCTCTCTGCACCCAGGATGGCGCTTTGATGCTGCACTTGCTGGCGGGAAGTAAAGCTGTTCCTCCCACGGTGGAAGGAACAGGATGGCGAAAGGCAGTCAAACTCCCTCCAGGGCACCCTTCTACAGTGGCATTAACCTGGGTGGAGTACCTCTCCAAAGTCCTTACTTCCCAACACTGCTGCACTGGAGATTAAGTTTCTGACACATGAATTTTGGGAAACACGTTCAGATTATAGCAGGTTGTAGAAAGGCATCTCATCATGTGCTTTTGAACATCTAGCTGTTGACTAGCATGAAAGATATCAGGTGGTTAGGCCCCTGGAATACCGAAGTAACCTAAAAATGCTGTTTTCTGTTGTCTATGGAGTATCTTGAACTTAACATAAATCTCTCACCTCTAAATGGTTAGTTTTATGCTCAACGTAACAACTGTGATTCATAATCTGACCATAAAATACATGGCCAGATTCTTAGACCAAAGCACATTCTGAGGCTCATTAGGACAGTGAGTTTTTCTTAGAGTAGGAGTGGAGTAAAGATGACATTTCATACATAAGGACAACAGAGACCAATACAGGGCAGTAGTTGATAATTGGCCCCACAGCTTATAAAGTAACAAGAGCCAGGACCACAGCCTCCCCAGATTCACAGCCTCTCAGTCAAGGAAGCTTATTCACAGTATACTTTCATCAGGTTTACAGAATTTGTGAGGGTAAGACTGGCCATTAGTTATCGATGACAACTGCTGAGGCTGCTTGGGTCCCCATTTGTTATTTCTAGAAAAACCAAGTGTTTCCACCAGAATTGAAAATTTTGGGGAAAAGTATAATTTACATGTCAACTTCCAATACAATATTCTTGGACAGAAAATGTGCCACAGTGCTGCTCTGTGGGAAGAGGTTCAACAGAGACCAGACACATTCTAAATGAAGAATTTTTAGTTACTTAGTAGACACATGGAAATGAGAATTGATTTTGCATTTAAATCTGTTATATAGTGAATATGGCTAGTGCTTGCTAATGAATGAGTCATTTTATGATGAAAATTCTGGTGTATTCTTCATCCTTATCACCAACAAAATAACACAGATGTAATTAAGTGTATGTGGTGGCATTTTTTTGCAACTCTTCTCTTTCCAACAGGATTGTAGACTCTGTGGGCACAGAGACTGTTATTGATTTATCATTATAACCCCAGTAACAGGCCGAATACCCTATGCATGGTGGATACTCATTAAAATTGTATTCAATGCACCTAAATCAAGAGTTGATCTGTGTTGTAACAGGAATAGGAATTTTAGATTATTGCCTGTTCTTTTTTTCTCCCATTGGTATAAATTCCTCACCAGCCTGTTTGCTCAAGCTTAACCCTAGAACAAGAGATAATTTTAAACAGTGCAATTCTTACTGGATAGGGAGGCAAGCCTAGCTACTGACTACTTAGGTAATACAATGAACTTCTCTGGGCCTCAGGTTTTCCATCCAAATAAGGGGTGTGGGACGTGCCACAGGTTCTCTCTTAGCGCTCTTCTGAGGATTCAATGAAACAATGCTGTATGTAAACTCTACTCTGTTATTTATAGAAAAGACCAATGACTCCCACAGGGACTCATGCTGGAGAGTTGCTCTTCTCCCATCTCATGTCACACAGATGTTACCGGAACACCTGCACCCGTCTCCAGTATGAAGAAGGACAATCAGTGTATTCCTTTAAGATAGCATTTTCTGGGGAATAGCATAGTTTGCTGGTTTGCCCTTAGGAGTTTCCAGAAGGAAACTTTCCATGCACGTGGTTGAATTACTGCCTTTCAATGGATATTATTTCTCGAGATGCTAGGTTTGTGGATGATGACAATGGAGCTGGGATGGTGGAGTTCAACTTTGCCACAATTCTTTGAGCATACATCATTTCCCGTAGGAAGTGCATTCTGTCTTAGTTTTACAAAGGCTGGGAAGGTATTTCTTTTCTTTCTTTCAGAACCTATGCTGCTTTTTTTTTTTTTTTGACAGGCAGAGTGGACAGTGAGAGAGAGAGAGAGACAGAGAGAAAGGTCTTCCTTTGCCATTGGTTCACCCTCCAATGGCTGCTGCGGCCAGTGAGCTGCGGCCGGCGCACCACGCTGATCCGATGGCAGGAGCCAGGTGCTTCTCCTGGTCTCCCATGGGGTGCAGGGCCCAAGCACTTGGGCCATCCTCCACTGCACTCCCGGGACACAGCAGAGAGCTGGCCTGGAAGAGGGGCAACTGGGACAGAATCCGGCGCCCCGAACGGGACTAGAACCCCGTGTGCCGGCACCGCAAGGCAGAGGATTAGCCTAGTGAGCCGCGGCACCGGCCAAACCTATGTTGCTTTGAGATATTTTGAGCACAGATACTACTTTTAAATGTTGCTAAAGGATCTCAAATTATATTTCTTTTATTGTAGAACTGCTTCCCCTTCAGCTGTAAATCAATTACCTCTGATAAAAATATACTGTTGAAGTCGTTAACATTCAATAAGTAAGTTCTTTGCAGTTCTTTGATATAAAGAAACAACAACAAAATACCCTTTTATATGAATGTCTGCAGGTGGGTGCTTTGATAGCGTCTCTGTTTCTACAGGGTAAATGATTAGTTTTCCGGAGAGTAAATAAAGCAAAGGATGCATCTAAAAATTGAATGTTTTTTCTCTGCTTGAAATTTAGTGAGGTAAGTAGATGTTTTGTTATTTTAGCCTACAGCAGAAACCTGAAGACTGACCATGTGAGCAAAGGTTTCAGGGTCTTACTATATGGGATTTCTGTAGGAGACTCAGCTCATTTTATTTGAAAACACAATTGAAATACATCTCAAAGCTAACTCATATTTTGTAAGCCTACTTTGGCACCATACTCTTGGAAGTGATTATGATCAGTATTCACAGGAGATATTTTTGGATGACTATCTACATAGGACATTCTGTGGAAAAAAAATCATACAAGGCAGAGTTTGCTCAAGAATCTTCTAACCCTGTTGATAGTCATTATACATGTGGCCAAAGTTAGCCAACAACACAAATCAGATAGTTATTTCAGAGAAAATACCAGACTTTACATCAGAAAGGTCCCAGTCTACTAGTTTTAAGAACTGAGGTACATTGCTTATTCTTATTTGATTGCTATTTCTATTAACTGTAAAAGAGTGATACTGATTTTCTTTCATTCAAACCTATGTTTCTGGTTGTGAAAGTATTTCGTAAATTTTAACATTTGTTAAAATGCTGGGTTTTACCTAAAGATAACATGCTGGTACCACAAACACAATTCGCACAATGAACACTATTACAGTTCAGAGGAAGAAGCAAACAGCTTGTACTGTTAAGACATGTTTTCAGTGAAGTACATTTGAGGTTAAAAATTTTATTAAATTTTTAAATCATTTATTTATTTATTGAATTTATTTATTTATTAAATTATTTTAGGCAAGTTATAGAAGAGCACTGCTTGGATTATGCTTATGAACAAAGTCTTTTCCTCACTAAGTGAATGCTGTACTTTTACTTTTCTTCATATATTTGCACTAACTGAAACCAGGTCTAGGCTCGAAAACACAGTTTTAAATTCAGCATCATGCAAAATTTATTTTCCTCTCTAGAGATATCTTTGCTAATTTCAGCAGGGAAAGTGGTGCAGCCATGAGATCAGTAAAGTTGGATGGAGTGTGACCAGCAACTAATTGAATCTGAGCCCAGAACAGGCAACAGATATCACCACTTAGAGTCACAATCTTCAGTGCATGAATGCCTCTGAATGGGTCACCTCAGTTTCCCTTCTGGGAAAGTTCTGCTTATATCATCTTCTGATTAATAAATTCTTGGTTGAAACATCCTAACTGAATTTAAAATGGCTAAACTGACAGATATAAAAAGGTATTTTCTGATTTTCATTTCTCTATATAACTGTCAGTCCTTTAAACTTTTATCATTTATGTTTTTACTTTCTACTGAGACGTGTTCTGTGCAATTATCACCATTTCTCAAATAGCAATGTCCTTTTATTCCAGTATTGCTTATCATATAAATTTATTATGTTATAAAATGTAAATTAAGGGTGCTGGCATTGTGGCACAGCAGGTAAAGGTGTTATTTGCAACACCAGCATCCCATATTGGAATGCCAGTTCAAGTCTGAGGTGCTCTGCTTCTGATCCAGCTCTCTGCTATTGCACCTGGTCAGGTTCTTGGTCAGGGCTGGCTCTCTAGGTTTCAAATGGCTGTGTGCAGCCCACATTGTCACCTGGTGGTGAGGGAGAGTGCTGGGCTCTTCATATTCTTACTGGGGCCCTGATCCCATCACGAAGTTCTAGCCTCAAGACTTCATCCAAAGGTAATTGCCTCCTAAAGGCCCCACATCCTAAACCCCATCAGCTTAGGGATTAGGTTTCAACATAGGCATTTGAGGTGATACATACATTGTATAAAAAGCTTAGAAGCTAGACAAGGCATCTAATGAATTTGTAGCTCCAGAAGTTGGAGAAGAGAAGGTTAGTGCCATGGTTGATTGCTGTTGTGTGCACATGGCAAGATGGGAAACAGATAGAAGTTTAGAAAACAGCAGACAAATCTCATAAAGAAATGAATGTAAGTAGAGGAGAGCAGAATTTTTGAGAATTATATAGATGGAAGAGACAGTATCTCAAGCCTAGCCAAAAAAGAACAAAATTAATAAATGCTCTAAGGTGAATGTGTAGTTAAAAATTTGGCCATAAGAATTAGGAAAAAAAAGTATACTTGGTTCATATAATGAAAACCTGGAATAGATTAAGGTGATGCCTGACACCTTCTTAAGAATGGACAGAATGACTAAGTTAGTAGAGACTGAGACTAAGTTCTGCCCTCCCACTAAATTCTGATGTTTCCAAAGGACTCATAGCAAGCTGAGAGAGAGAAGCAGAAGAATAAACACTTCTTAGATTTGTTTTATATATAAATATTTACTTATTTAAATTTATGTATAGATACACACATATATGTGTATAAATATAGCACATCTTTTAAAAAAGATTTATTTATTTAAAAGGCAAAATGACATAAACAGAGAGAGCTTCTCTCTGCTGGTTAATTCTCCAAATTCCTGCAATAACCAGGGATGAGCAGACCAAGGCCAGGAGTCACAAACTCCATGCAGGTCTCTCACATTGGTAGCAGATTGCAGGCATCTGGGCCATTACTGCCTCTCAGGTGCATTAGCAGGAAGCTGGATCAGAAGTGGAGATTGGACTTGATTCTAAGCACATGGATATAGGATGCATGCTTCCTAAATTTCAGCTTAATCCTCTGCTCCTTAACTCCTACCCCAGAAGAGTATATCTTGAAAAGAACTGTGGCTACAAGTACATGAAGCTAACCAGACTTTAATAGATAAGAAGACAATAAATTTTTTTTAAACTTTTATTTACTGAATATAAATTTCCAAAGTACAGCTTATGGATTACAATGGCTTCCCACCCATAACATCCCTCCCACCCACAACCCTCCCCTTTACCACTCCCTCTCCCCCTCCATTCACATCAAGATTCATTTTCGTTTCTCTTTATATACAGAAGATCAGTTTAGCATACATTAAATAAAGATTTCAACAGTTTGCTCCCACACAGAAACATAAAGTAGGGCCGGCGCTGCGGCTCACTAGGCTAATCCTCTGCCTAGCGGCGCCGGCATACCGGGTTCTAGTCCCGGTCGGGGCGCCGGATTCTGTCCCGGTTGCCCCTCTTCCAGGCCAGCCCTCTGCTGTGGCCAGGGAGTGCAGTGGAGGATGGCCCAGGTGCTTGGGCCCTGCACCCCATGGGAGACCAGGAAAAGCACCTGGCTCCTGGCTCCTGCCATCGGATCAGCGCGGTGCGCCGGCCGCAGCGCGCCGGCCGCGGCGGCCATTGGAGGGTGAACCAACGGCAAAGGAAGACCTTTCTCTCTGTCTCTCTCTCTCACTGTCCACTCTACCTGTCAAAAAAAAAAAAAAAAGAAAAAAAAAAAGAAAAAAAAAAGAAACATAAAGTGAAAAATACTGTTTGAGTACTAGTTATAGCATTAAATCTCAATGTACAGCACACTAAGGAAAGAAATCCTACATGAGGAGTAAGTGCACAGTGACTCCTGTTGTTGACTTAGCAAATTGACACTCTTGTTTATGGCCTCAGTAATCACCCTAGGCTCTTGTCATGAGCTGCCAAGGCTATGGAAGCCCCCTGAGTTCACTGACTCTGATCATATTTAGACAAGGCCATGGTCAAAGTGGAAGTTCTCTCCTCCCTTCAGAGAAAGGTACCTCCTTCTTTGATGACCCGTTCTTTCCACTGGGATCTCATTCGCGGAGATCTTTCATTTAGTGTTTGTTTTTTTTTTTTTTTTTTTTTTTTTTTTTTTTTTTTGCCAGAGTGTCTTGGCTTTCCATGCCTGAAATACTCTCATGGGCTTTTCAGCCAGATCTGCATGCCTTAAGGGCTGATTCTGAGGCCAGAGTGCTGTTTAGGACATCTGCCATTCTATGGGTCTGCTGTGTATCTCACTTCCCATGTTGGATCATTCTCTCCCTTTTTGATTCTATCAGCTAGTATTTGCAGACACTATTCTTGTTTATGTGATCCCTTTGGTTCTTAGTCCTATCATTATGATCAATTGTGAACAGAAATTGATCACTGGGACTAGTGAGATGGCATTGGTACATGCCACCTTGATGGGATTGAATTGGAATCCCCTGGTATGTTTCTAACTCTACCGTTTGAGGTAAGTCAGCTTGAGCATGTCCCGAATTGCACATCTCTTCCCTCTCTTATTCCCACTCTTACATTTAACAGCAATCACTTTTCAGTTAAGTTTCAGCACTTAAGAAGAATTGTGTATTGATTAAAGTATTCAACCAAAAGTATTAAGTAGAACAAACAAAAAAAATACTAAGAGGGATAACATATCAATAATTTTAAGAGCTTGCAGCTAAAGATACCATGGGTCAGGAATAACAGAACATCTTTTTCTGAATAGAAAATAATTCTTGGGTCCTCCTCTTTCTATAAGCAGGAAATAGGCTGAGCATGATCCTATTCCTCACTTCAAGAAGAAATAATCTCCCATGTTCCCTTCCCATGGAGCCAAGTAGGATAGTGAGATAAGAAAAAACACACAGAGGAAGCAGACAAAGGCCACTAGAGGAAAACAGGTAGGTAAGCTTCTCCCTGGGAAGAGAATTGACATAATCAAGGAATATTCCAATCCTTAGGACCCACAGAGACTTCAGAATGTAGCATATCCAACTATAAAAAGAATTCCAATGAATTTATTTCTGAATCTAAATTATTATGACAGGTAGAAGCTGCATACATGCATGTATCTATAAACCTCCTTACATTCAGAGTACACTTGTAGAATCTTATAAAAATGCTAATTCTGACTCTTCTCTGGACAGATACTAACCACCACTATCCACATATGTTTTGTAACAAAACTGTGAGCGCATTGATGAAGAAAGGCTGTCCATAAATATGGCATAATCTAGCATTAATGCAAGTCATAGAATAAAGAGTCAATTATAAATACTTGCTATGTTATGCTACATTCATGACCTATTCTACATTGAAGAACGCATGAAACAGTCTCTAATATGGACTTTCCATTATTATTGGAGGAGGGAGACAGAGGAAGCAGGGGGAGGAAAACACCATCTGCTGATTCACTCCCGAAATTTCCACAATGGCTGAGGCTGGATCAAGAGCCAGGAACTCAACCCACATCTCCTACAAGGGCCAGGAATCCAACTACTTGATCCGTCACTACTCTCAGGATCTGCATTAGTAATAAGCTGAAATCAGGAGACAGGATACAAATCAGGTGCTTTGTACAATATAGCACATGGGTTTCTCAACCAGCATCTTAACTGCTAGGCCAAATACTCTCTACTATTTTTTGCTTTGTATGACTTAAACTAGACTCACTAAAACACTGCTAACCATGCCACTACTTTTCTGCTGTTTTTCTTGAAGTTCAGCTCCAACCACATGACCTTGGAACTCAAAATCTTTCCATAATTCTCCATTATTTTCCGAGTCATGAGAAAGCTTCTCATTCCGGCATTCTAGACTCTTCAACATGAGACCTTTAATGCTGGTAGCTTTAATTCCTGCTATTAGCATAATTTCACATAACTGTAACACATATAGTTGAGTGAAGTGGGTTGTGTTTTCTTCCCCAGAGTAAAGAGAAACTTTGTATACTAAAATAAGAAACTGCATTTTTTTAAAAAAAATAAGATTTAATTTCTATTTAGTTGAGAGAGAGAGAGAGAGAGAGAGAGAAAGGGAGGGAGGGAGGGAGGGGGAGAGAGAAAGAGAGGAGATATCTTCCATTTGCATTTATTACACAAATGCCCACAAAAGGCTGGGATGGGCCAGGCTGAAGCCAAGATACTGAAACCCCAGCCAGGTAGTTGGAAGGGACATAAGTACTTGAGACATTACCTTGACCCTCCCAGGATGAGCATTAGCAGGAAGCTGGATCAGAAGTGGAGGAGCTGGGACTCTATGCAGGAGCGCTGACACGGTACACAGGTGTCCCAGTTGGTGACTCACACAATTCCTGTCCTGAAACTAATGGGTTTTGTCCCATGAAATTCTGTTTGCAATCTTAGAAATGATGATACCACATGATTTTCACTGTCAAAGGAATTGATTCTCTTCTGCTTCATCGGTTCTTATTTTAAAACCTGCCCCTGATGGTGCTCACCAGAGCTTTCGGATCTGCTGCTGGACTTTTGCCTTTGGAAGCGTGCCTTGCCCCTGTGTTGACACCATGGCATCCATCCATTTATGGCTACTGTTCTTTGCTCCCAGATTTCCTTCTGGCAATGTGCTGTTCCCCTGGCTTTGGCTATTCCTGACATCAGTCTTCACGCGACTTGGTGCCATCTGCCACTCAGTCACCTTCTCCTCCTTTCTTGGCTTCAGCTCTATGGACCCAGGCTTCTACCTTCAAGGTGGGGGTTGGGAAAACCCTCATGTGGGAGTTGGCAGGCAGGACTCACATTGACCATATGCTGCAGCCAAACCTGCCCAGTCTTTAGTCTGATGGCTGCCTTGAATTTCCTCCTTCCCAGTGGGTTTTTGAAGGATGAGAAGATCCTATCTGTCTTTCTGGATCTATCCTAAATGTCACCTATTCTGTGAAGCTTGCTTTCTGTGAGTCCTCTGGACAAAAGGAATCCATTCTCTCTCTGAACTCTTATCACATTTCTTATTTCTTCTAACATGCATTTGTCTCATTATTTCATATTCCAAACCAAGCAAATGCTTCATTTGACACTATGGCTCTGCTCAAATGCCACCGACTGTGTCTCTCTTTGACTTTCTCCCCCACCTCATCAGGAGAAAACAATTCCTTGCCCTGTTTCCTTGACATTCACAGCAGATGAAAGTCCCTCAATGGCAGGGAGAGCTTTTATTCTTCTTTGTATTCTCTACAGTGAGCTCAGTGCCTGAAAAATAGCGAATTACCAATAGATTTCTCTGAATCTACATTGTTAACATGGAATTTTACCTACACTTTTTGTTTGAGACTTATAGTAATAAGAAAAAATGTTATTATCCTCATAAAAAGAGGAAACTGACAGAGTGGTTAATTAACATAGTCCAATCACTCATAGGTTTTAAGCAGACTAAATTTAATTGACTTACTACTATTTATTCATTCCTCCCTTTGTTCTTTCTTCTCTTTTACCCCCTCTCCTTTTCTCATCTGAATGCCAGAGGGTCCAAGGCAAATAACCATGATTTGACCCGAAAGGTATTCACAGACTAAGATACAAAATTTTATATATATATATATATAATTATACACATATAATGAAGTTTGATTGTGCTTTGGTGGACGAAATCTTAGGAATCAGAATGTACAAAAGGATATCTAGCCAGATTACATGGGAATGGAGAAAGAGCCAGAAAGCTTGTTACATGGAATAAATCTGAAATTTGATCTTGGAAGTTAAATAGGAGCTAGGAAAACAAATAAATGCGGAAAAATAAATTTCTGATCAGGAAAACCTCATGAACAAAACCATAGAGCTGTGAGGACTTGGCCCAACCAGGAAGTGGCAGGCACAGAGGCATGGCATGGACAGCTGACATACCTGTTGGGTGAGATGGTTTGTAAATAATAAAGCTAGTGTCCAATCACAATTACTCAATTTTTATTTGGCTTTCCTGTTCTCCATAAAGGACAATGGCATTTATTTGTTTGTTTTGAAGATTTATTTATGTATTAGAAAGGCAAAGTTAGAGCGAGAAGAGAAATGAGAAATCTTCCATCTGCTGGTTCATTCCCAAATGGCCACAACAGCTGGGTCTTGCCCAAGCCAAAGCCAGAAGCCTATAATTCCATGTGAGTCTCACATGGGTGGAAGAGGCCCACGGACTTGAGCAGGCTTCTGTTGCTTTTCCAGGATCAGAAGTAGAGAAGCCAGGACTCAAACTGGTACACATGTGGATGCCAGCATCACAGGTGGTAGCTTAACCCACTGTGCCACAACACTGGACCCCTGTTGTTTTAAAAAGGAAAAATACTTTGATCTTTGTCATGACTAAAACCAAAAGTAAGTTTAGTAGTAGCAGAAGAGATCATATATACTTGCTACTTTGAATAATTTAAACTTCCAAAACCCAACCAGAATATATCAGACAGTGAGCAGAACTTAAAGAGGATGATTTCCCAGAATTCCCATCCTATCTGCAATGACCACATTACCCATGATGATTTACTATCAAGATGGATGTGGAAAGGGTTTCTGGAGCATCTTGGTAGAGATGCTGATTCAATTAGGAAATACTTACATGGGAATTATTTCTTAGTATAACTGTTAGTCAGAATAATGGCTCACCAAAGGGTCTACAACCTAATAATCCCTGAAACCTGTGAATGTTATTCTTACACAATGAGAGACTTTGCAGATATCATCATTACGGATATCAAATTGAAGAGATTATCCTAGAATACATGTGTGGCCCAAGGTGGGGGGTCACTATGGCCCCTCTCAGTGAATGAGGGAAGCAAGAAGTTCAGTAAGAGAAGGAGGTGTGACGATGGAAACACAGAACCACACCATGGACTTTGAAGATGGAAGAGAACAAGAAACTAAGAAACACAGGCAGCTTCTACAAGCTGGAAAAGTCAAGGAAAACCATTCTCCCCTTCCTTAAAGCCACTCTGCCCATACCTTGACTTTTAGTCCAGCAAGACACATTTGGGGTTCTAATGTCCACAACCATAAGATAATATGTTACATTGTTTCAGTCATGATGCTTACGCTAATTCATTACAGAATAACAGAAAATTAAACATAACAGCTCTCAGCTTCGAAATGCCCTTCACTTTTCAAAGGCTGTCCTATTCACTATTATATCTCCATTTTCTAGCACTATGCCAGGGACAAAATAATAATAATATTTGGACTTAATTAAACCATTCATTCATTTTTATTTAGGAGTCTATATTTCATACACAAGACAGGAGACTGTAGCTCTGAAACCGATCTAATAGTTCTGATCACATATTCTCTTATTAATTAATTGACTAACAGAGACAGAAAAATACAGATACACAAAGACATACAGTGAGAACTCCTATGTTCTGGTTCACTTCCCCACTACCAATAATGGCTAGGGCTCTGCTAGATAGTAGCCAGCAGCCAGAAACTCAATCCAAGTCTTCCACATAGGTGCCAGGAACACAATTTCAGTCATTATGGTGGTCTCTCAGGATCTGCACTGGCAGAAAGACAGAATCAGGAACCAGAGCTCAGAATTCAACCCAGCACTCCAATGTGGGATGTGAGTGTTTTAGCCACTAGGCTAAACACCCAGTCCTTCAGGGGCACATTTTCAATTCCATTGTACCAGTCTGCCACAAGAAATGTAATACATTTTTAAAACAGAAGAGATATTGATATTTGATTAAAATTTAAAACATTCCAATAAAATATAACAGAAAAATGCAAAAATCTTGAATGAACAACTATGGATTTGCATAAAGTATAAACATTCAAGCAGCCACTATTGATCTAGAAATAGAGCATTACCACTCTGAAGTGTCCCTTCTGTCCCTCATCCTATGACTGTTTTGTTAATAGAGTACAACAAAAAAGAGTACAAAAAATGTAATATATAGGAGTGAAATTGACATTTTGAGATGTGATGATTGTTACAGCCCTTGTCTCTACTATTGAGGAACAGTGTTTTTTTTCTTCTTACTATTTGTTGAATTCTTTACTTAGTGGAGGGTTAATTTTATGGTGATAAAATAAATTGGACATGTCACTGTAAAAATTAAAAGAATAAAAAAGGAAGGAGGGGGAGAATGGGAGCGTGGGCAGAAGGGAGGGTGGGATGGGAAGAATTACTAAGCTCCTAAAGCTGTATAAATGTAATACATTAAATTTGTTCACTTTATATAAATTAAAAATTAGTTTAAGAATTCCTTTAGACTTCTAACACCTGATGAGTTTTGACTGTTTTCCTAACATGCATAGCTTGCAACATACAGTATGCATTATTCTATGTCTAGTTTACTTTAACTAGCAAACATTTGTTTGCTGGTCATTTACAATGTGTATAACACTTTATTCATTTTCATTATGTATATTACAACATTTTATGTAGTATTATAATTGATTTATTTTTCCATTACATGATTATTTACAATAATTAGAGTGATACTTTTAAATATTCTTTATTTATCTTTTAGTAACTACATATGTATGTATATATTTTAATATTTACCTCTGAGTAAAATTGCTAAGTCATGGGATGCTTTCTTTTTTCAATTTATTTCTTTTTTTTAACTTTTATTTAATGAATATAAATTTCCAAAGTACAGCTTATGGATTACAATGTCTTCCCCCCGCCATGACTTCCCTCCCACCTGCAACCCTCCCCTTTTCTGCTCCCTCTCCCCTTCCATTCACATCAAGATTCATTTTCAATTCTCTTTATATACAGAAGATCAGTTTAGCATATATTAAGTAAAAATTTTAACAGTTTGCACCCACATAGAAACACAAAGTGAAAAATACTGTATGAGTACTAGTTATAGCATTAAATCACAATGTACAGCACATTAAGGACAGAGATCCTACATGAAGAGTAAGTGCACAGTGACTCCTGTTGTTGACTTAACAATTTGACACTCTGGTTTATGGCATCAGTAATTATCCCAGGCTCTTGTCAGGAGTTGCCAAGGATAAGGAAGCCTTTTGAGTTCACCGACTCTGATCATATTTAGACAAGGTCATAGTCAAAGTGGAGGTTCTCTCCTCCCTTCAGAGAAAGGTTCTTTTTTTTTTTTTTTAAACACTAATGTGCTTTTTTTTTTTTTGACAGGCAGAGAGTGGATAGTGAGAGAGAGAGAGAGAAAGGTCTTCCTTTGCCGTTGGTTCACCCTCCAATGGCTGCCGCGGCTGGCACGCTGCGTCCTGCGCACCGTGCTGATCCGAAGCCAGGAGTCAGGTGTTTATCCTGGTCTCCCATGGGGTGCAGGGCCCAAGGACTTGGGCCATCCTTCACTGCACTCCCTGGCCACAGCAGAGAGCTAGCCTGGAAGAGGGGCAACCGGGACAGAATCCGGTGCCCCGACCGGGACTAGAACCCAGTTTGCCAGCGCCGCAAGGGGGAGGATTAGCCTAGTGAGCCATGGCACCGGCCAGAGAAAGGTTCTTTCCACTGTTCTTTCCACTGGGATCTCACTCGCGGAGATCCTTCATTTAGGTCTTTTTTTTTTTTTTTTTTTTTTTTGACAGAGTGTCTTGGCTTTCCATGCCTGAAATACTCTCATGGGCTTTTCAGCCAGATCTGAATGCCTTAAGGGCTGATTCTGAGGCCAGAGTGCTGTTTAGGACATCTGCCATTCTATGGGTCTGCTGTGTATCTCACTTTCCATGTTGGATTGTTCTCTCCCTTTATTATTCTATCGGTTAGTATTTGCAGACACTATTCTTGTTTATGTGATCCCTTTGACTCTTAGTCCTATCATTATTATCAATTATGAACAGAAATTGATCACTTGGACTAGTGAGATGGCATTGGTACATGCCACCTTGATGGGATTGAATTGGAATCCCCTGGTATGTTTCTAATTCTACTGTTTGGGGCAAGTCAGGTTGAGCATGTCCCAAATTGTACATCTCTTCCCTCTCTTATTCCCACTTTTATATTCAACAGGGATCGCTTTTCAGTTAAAATTCAAACACTTAAGAATAACTGTGTATTAGTTACAGAATTCAACCAATAGTATTAAGTAGAACAAACAAAAAAAATACGAAGAGGGATAACGTTGTTGTTGTTCATCAACAGTCAGGGCAAAGGCTGATCAAGTCACCGTTTCTCATATTGTTCATTTCACTTTAACAGGTTTCCTTTTTGGGGCTCAGTTAGTTGTCACTGATCAGGGAGAACATATGATATTTGTCCCTTTGGGACTGGCTTATTTCACTCAGAATGATGTTTTCCATTTTGTTGTAAATGACTGGATTTCATTGTTTTTGACTGCTGTATAGTATTCTATAGAGTACATTTTCCATAATTTCTTTATCCACTCTACTGTTGATGGGCATTTAGGTTGATTCCAGGTCTTAGCTATTGTGAATTGAGCTGCAATAAACATTAAGGTGCAGACCGTTTTTTTGTTTGTTTGTTTGCCAATTTAATTTCCTTTGGGTAAATTCCAAGGAGTGGGATGGCTGGGTTGAATGGTAGGGTTATATTCAGGTTTCTGAGGAATCTCCAGACTTGACTTCCATAGTGGCTTTACCAGTTTGCATTCCCATCAACAGTGGGTTAGTGTCCCTTTTTCCCCACATCCTCACCAGCATCTGTTTTTATTTCTTTTTAAGATTCTTTTTTATTTGAAAGTCAGAGTTAAAGAGAAAGAGAGAGACACAGAGATCTTCCATCTCCCCATTTTCACCCTCCAGATGGTCACAACAGACCAACCAAAGCCAGGGGCTTCTTCCAGGTCTCCCACGAGCATGGCAAGGGCCTATGTACTTAGCCTATCTTCTGCTGCCTTTTCCAGGCCATTAGCAGGGAGCTGGATTAGAAGTGGAGCATCTGGGACTTAAATAGGTGCCTGTACAGGTTGCTGGCATCAGTGGTGGTAGCTTTTCTAAGTCACAATGCTGGTCTCCGAAGACTTTTTCAAAGTGGTTCTATCAACTTACAATCCCAACAGTGGCGAAAGAAATTTCCAATGGCTGCATACTCACACCAGTACTAGGTTTTCACTTTAGAAACAAAAATCTAGCTGTCTGGTAGATACATGGTATCTATTCAAACCCTGAATATATATCAGCCATTATTACTCTTATGTATAAATTGGGAGGTTGTTTTTTTTTTTTTTTTTTTTTCCAGGCAGAGTGGGCAGGGAGAGAGAGACAGACAGACAGACAGAAAGGTCTTCCTTTTGCCGCCGGTTCACCCTCCAATGGCCGCCGTAGCTGGCGCGCTGCGGCCGGCGCACCGCGCTGATCCGATGGCAGGAGCCAGGTGTCCCTCCTGGTCTCCCATGCGGGTGCAGGGCCCAAGCACTTGGGCCATCCTCCACTGCCTTCCCGGGCCACAGCAGAGAGCTGGCCTGGAAGAGGGGCAACCGGGACAGAATCCAGTGCCCGGACCAGGACTAGAACCCCGTGTGCCGGCACCGTAAGGCGGAGGATTAGCCTATTGAGCCATGGTGCTGGCCAAATTGGGAGTCTTTTGATCCATTATAGGCCTCTTTATGTGTTTCTTTCCTATTTTTCTTTTGAGTTGCCTGCCTTTTTCTTGGTAATTTATGGGAATTCTTTATACTTTATACTTCTTTATTCTTTATCAGCATAGTCAGATATGACTTCTATGCTGATGGTTCCTTTTTCCTTCTATTTGCTAGACAGAGATGCTGGCATCAGGGTCCCATCACCAATAGGGGCTGCCCTGAACCAATGCCAAGTTTCAGTTTTTACAAAGCTTTGTCTGCCTCACTAGTCCCTAGTGAGAATTTCATCTTGCCAGTTATTTTTCCATTCATCACTGAAAGACTGCTAAAAGTTCTCTTCTGCTTTGAAACATGACCAACTTCTAGGTTAACTCCTTACCATGAGGTCTGCCCTTCAAATTCCTACTTTCTTGGCATCCTAGAACCTCTTTTATCCCCCTTTTTAGTTGTTCAAGGAAGTTTCTAAAATGTCTGATGGCTTTTCTTCATCTTAGTGGTGATTTCTGATGTAGTTTCTGACATTTTGCCATATCTGTAATTGGCAATGCACACACAATGAACAAGAGATGCCTGTGGCTTGCAGACTTAGCACCTCCCATCTTTGTGTCTTGCAGTGTCCTTCCTCTGGGATCTTGGCTCTCAAGTCTTGGTTTCTGTTGATGCTCTCTGATGCCTACTGAATACACATACAGAACAAGTGTGTGTGTGTGTATGTGTGTGTGTGTGTGTTGGGTTGTTCTTGGTAGAAACATTGCTCTTCAACAGAATAACTATATAAGAATTGAAAATGGAAGTGTTTATCTGAATGATGTGCTGTATCAGTAAGTGAAGTGTATAAATGGAAACAATTTAACTAAACTGACATGCTTAAAATAAATTGTTGGAAAGAATTTACATATGCTACTTTCAAATGCAAGCAAATTCTTTGAAGGATTATAAAAAAGAGGTAGTGAAGGAAAAAAACAACCAGGAAATATACTTTGAATGGTTAGAAATAACAGAAAATTACTTCTTTACAATGCAGGCCATTGAC
Source organism: Oryctolagus cuniculus (assembly GCF_964237555.1). Taxonomy (NCBI): domain Eukaryota; kingdom Metazoa; phylum Chordata; class Mammalia; order Lagomorpha; family Leporidae; genus Oryctolagus; species Oryctolagus cuniculus. The sequence goes on along the minus strand of NC_091440.1, from coordinate 118,009,132 downwards.
ATTTAATTTTGATCCTTTTTAAACCTTTTGTATAGATTATAAATTTTGTCCTTGATCCTGTAAAAGATAATTCTCCTAGAATCCAGCAAATGTTAACTACGGATAGGTTATACACAGAGAATTCATTTGCTTTTTAATAACTTGACCACACACATCATGCTACACCCTTAAAATAATATTTCCATTTAGTCAGAACAATTGGCATAGACTGTCATAATGATTTTTTTGGACATGTCTGACATAATTAAGGTATAGAACAGTTTTTCACTGGTTGAATTCTACCCAGAGCATTGATTAATGGAGCTGGATATTAACTCATAGTTCATAATTAGCATTTAGAGCTATTGCACTGCCTTATCCTATTCAGCAAGCTTCTCAGTTATAGGGACAGGTACTTGGCAGAGGAATTAACATGCTTTTTGGGATGCCAAAGTATTGGAGGGCCTGGTTCAAGTTCCACCTCCATGTCCAATCTAGCTTCCTACTAATGTATACCATGGGAAGGAGCAGGTGGTACTTCAGTTCCTGCCACCAATGTAGGAGACCTGGATTAAGGTCTGAGCTCCTGGCTTTGGCCTGACCTGGCCCTGGCTGTTGTGGGCATTTGGGGAGTGAACCAGTCAATCTCAATCTCAATCTCAATCTCAATCTCAATCTCAATCTCTCTCTCTCTTTCCATCTTTCCCTCTCTCTCTCTCCCATGTTGCCTTTCAAACAAAAATGAAAAGCACAGAAGGAATGCTAATTATATTTTTCAGTGATATTAAGCAAAGAAATCTGGTTGTATTTATATGAGGAAATCAGAATTTCAAAAGTTTATAAAGAATATAAATTGCAAGTTCAACTATCTAATAAATAAGTAAATACATATAAAGTACACCCACATTTAAAAATAATTGAATATGAAACAGGATCCAAGATGGCTGAACAGTGAGAAATCACGCTGACCTCAGATGCTGAAAGATAAGAGAAAAACAAAGGTAGCATCACCTTCTCAGCAGACTGAATGACAAAAATGTTCAGCATAGACATGAGAGAACAGAAACGCAGTGAGACAGCGAGCAAAGAGGGTAGACACATCATGGCTGACTGTAGCACCAGCCAAGCCTGCATCTCACCCAGCTGGCTGACACCCAGGAAACGCCATCTTCCCCAGTCAAGTTAGGAAGAAGCTCAAGTTGCTGTTGGCAACTTTAACTAAGGACATAGCTCCCCTGCTTCTGACTGCAAGTGCAGCCTGGGGAGCTGGCTGGATTCTGAGGGACTACCTTGCTCTGAAAAGGGAAGCCACATTGCCTCCCTCCCCTCCTTGACCCTTCCAAAGTGTCAGTCTCAGCTGTGTGTGGCAGAGTCCTGATGGAACTGTGCTCTGACTCGGCACCCGGCATGCAATCATGCTACCACCAGAAGTGACTAGAGCCATAGTCAGGGCAATTCGCAGGGTTGGGAGCAGATCCCTTCTGTCCTGCAACTGTGGGGATTCTGGGTATAAGCCCTGCAGATATAGTCACTCATTGTTCATAATTCAGAGGGGTTCCCCTCAGTTTTTTTGGGCTGGCACTAGCAGAAAGCTGTATAAAATTTGAACCCAACCTTAGGAAGTTCCCTGTGCACCTCCTAGCTCATAGGGCTTGGAGCCCCATGCACAAACCCCAGGATCATCCCTACATGCCACACGAGATCTGGGGTAGTTCCACATGTGCCTTGTGGAACTGGGACTGTTGATGTTAGAATTACAATCTTTGGAGTGATTTGCACTCATTTCCAATATCCGGAATGCTCTACTGCATTGCCATGCTTCAGGCTGGTGATTACCACCATTCCCAACATCCGGCTCCCACCCAGGAGATCTGTGTAAGGAACCCACTGTACTCTGCAGCACCAGGATTCCCTCAAACCCACTGGAATCTACTCAGTGAGACCTAAGGAAGAATCTGCCTGCTTTTCACCTCTCGAGACTTGTATCCACCAGGGCAAAATCTCCTGAATATGTTGTATTCACCCTGGAGGACTAGAGCAATGTTTAAGTCACATTCCCTAGTATGCAGATGGGAATTCCGGTGTTATAAAGTCCACAACCAGTCACACTTTCCAAGTAGGACCTGAGAAAGATCCTAACCACATCACACGGTCCTAGAACAACGGCTATTAATGCTACTGGCACCATCATCATTCAGGCTTGCCTGTGGGACAAGGGGACAGTCTCCCTTTTGTGATCCTCAGCACCAAGAACAAGGCCCTGGCTATCACAATCCCTAGTGTAACTGATACCCAATTCTATGGGACCTGCAGATACATAAAGAAAACCACATTAACCTCAAAGTCACACTTCTATCCCCACCAATTGCTACAGTGTTATGTATAAACACATCTGACATTGATTAAAGAAAAAGAAATCACTCAGAGGTTACACTTCTGGACTTACCTAGAACCAAAACCAAAACAATAAGCCAAGTCATATCTTGCATTCCATCTAAAGCATAAACTCTTTTCAAAAATGAAGACCTGAATACCTAACAGTCTGTATTATTTGAACACATAAATAGAATTTTTCTGTTCATCCGATTTCTTAAAAGGTTAATGCCTGCATGGCCACAAATGAACAACCCTTTCATTTTTACACTTATTCACAACAATATCATATTTGTACCCTCCCTTTCTTGTATGTTAAATATTTAGTGGTACTAGAGAATAGTATTCTGAATCAAGTTGGACAACACAAATGGGAAAGTTGTGATAATTCAGCACTAAATTGAAACTGAAGAGGTACTTTTTATACTTAAATTTTTAAAAGAAATGTAGCATGAAATTTTTGAAGAAAATCAGAAATAGTGATTGTGGAGATTATTTTTCTATAATGTACAATATTTCCTTTATATATTACAAAATACTTTCATTTCAGTAAAAATTTCAATTTTCCTATCAGTGTTAAATGTTTCAGCATATTTTAAAAACCTAGGTACTAAAACTAAAATTATTTTCAGGAAGTATTTGAATTTATGCTGCTTATTTTCATGTACTATTCACCTAAATTAATAACTTTTGGGGGGAAGCCATTGTAACACATGAGTCGTACTTTGGAAATTTATATTCATTAAATAAAAGATAAAAAAAAAAGAAAAAAAAGAAAAAAAAGTATTTCATACAGAATAGAAAGTATTTCTAGGTAAATAACTCATAAGTAGAACATGCTATCAGCAATCAGTATAGTGGAAAAAGATTTTTATGGCCACTTGTTAAACTAATTATTGTTAAACTTAAGAACATTGCATAGCTTATGGGGCAATGATGTGAAGAGTCCTAAAACTTTCTGAAATATCTTAAAGAATTTCCAAAATTGACAAAATGAGATAATATCACTAAGGCATACTGTTTAGGTCAGGTTTCTTATGTCTTGCTACAACAAATTTATTTGAAAAAAATTATGTCAAATTGAGAAAACATACTAGAATAGGGGAAAACAGATACAAAACCAATGCAAATACATCAAAAATCACAAACATACTTTTGCAAACCTATTCATTTATGGCTTTTCATAATTCATGAAGTATATAATTTCATGCCTAGAAACATCAATTGTGTTAACGGTTGAGTATCCCAGTGATGCACAGGGAGTAAAGTTATTATTTTTAAATACACAGTTTTACTTATTGTAGAGTAGCACAGAAGCCTTAGAATCAACAATTTTTTATAAAAATTCTGTATTTGTTAAAAAAGTGGGTAAAATAAAAATGATGTTTTGTTATGAAATTCATGACAAAAAGAAAAAAATAAACTCTTTCAAATGAAACCTACTCCACAATGAAGAAAGGATTATGACATCAGATGCACAGACTTCACTGTAGGGACATAGAAGACATGAAGAAGCAAGGTAGCAAGACATCTCTGAAAGAACACAAGCATTCTCTAGAAACACAGCCCGATCTGAAGGAAATTCATGAGATGCCAGAAATAGAATTCAAAATGATGATAAGGAAACTCATTGCAATGCAAGAAAATACAGATAGACAGCTTAAAGAAATGAGAAAACCAGTAAGTAACATGAATGAAACATTCACTAAGGAATATAAATCATTAAGAAGAACCAAACAAATTCTGGAGATATAATCTTCAATCAGTGAAATAAAAAAGTATGACTGAGAGCTTCAACAGCAGAACAGACAAAGTGAAGGAATCTGACACAGAAGGTAAGATCTGAAATAACCCAATCAGAAATAAAGAACAAAGAATGAGGAAAGTCTATGTGAAATATCGGATACCATGATGTGAACAAATATTTCTTTTATAAGAATTCCTAAAGGAGAAGAGGACAAAAAAAAAAAGGCATTGAGAATCTACTAAATGAAATAATAAATGAAAATTTCCCAAGAATTAAAAGAGACACATCCAGATACAGGAAGCTCAAAGGACCTCAAGCAGACAAAATAAAAAATGATCTCCATTGTAGTCAAACTGGTAAAAGTACACAACAAGGAGAGAATCCTAAAGACAGTAAGACACAAACATCAAGTTTCATATAAAGGAAAACCAATCAGACTAACAGTAGACTGCAGCAGAAACCAACCAGAGCAGAGTGGGTTGATATATTCAAGGTCTTAAGAGAGAAAAGCTTCCAACAAAAAATATTATACCCTTAAAGGCTAGCTTTAGAAGTGAAGAAAAAATAAAGCATTTCCCAGATAAGCAAAAACAGAGAATTCACCACCACCAGATCAGCCTTATAAAAAATTCTGAAGGGAGTCCTACGTTAGGAGTAAAAAATCATTTTAACATATGAAATTACCAACTTCATTAATGGAGTAAGTACAATCATTAACCAATAAACAAAATAACAGGTGTTAGTCCTTAGCTATCTAACCAAGAATGTAAATGGATTATATGCACCAGCCAAAAAACTTAGGTTGGTGGAATGGCTAAAAAAAGAAGGCCTAACTATATCTTGCTTAGAAGAAACTTCACAAATAAGCATTATCTGAAAGGGAAGGGCTAGAAAAAGCTATACCAGGCAAATGGAAACCCAAAACAAGCAGGAATAAGTATAGTCATATCAGACAAAACAGACTTTAAACAAAAAACATTAAAAAGAGACAAAGAAGAACATTCTATAATGATAATAAGATTGATTTGGCAAAAAGATAGAAGAATTATAAATATATACAAACCCAGCACGAGACCACACAAATTTATAGAACAAATATCACTAGACCTAAAGGGAGAGATAGACTCCAATACAATAACAGTGGGGGACTTCATACCACACTGTCACCAACAGACACATCATCCAAACAGAGAATCAGCAAACACACACTGGAGTTGAACTATACTATTAAGTAAAAGGACCTAAAGGACATTTACAGAACATTTAACCCAATAGCTACAGAATACACACTCTTCTCATCAGTTCATGGAACACTCCCCAAGATAGACTATATATTAGGCCACAAATTACATCTTAGTAAATTTAAAAAGACTGAAACCATACCATGTGTGTTCTCAGACCACAGAAAAGTAGAAATCAACAATGAGAACAATAACAGGGCATTTACAACTACATAGAAATTATACAACATGCTGCTGAAAAACTAATGGGTCATTGAAGAAACTAAAAAGGAAATCAAAAACCTTCCTGAATTAGATGAAAATGAAAATGCCTCATATCAAAACCTTTGAAGGGGGCCAGCACTGGGGCATAGCAGGTAAAGTCCCTGCCTGCAGTGTCAGCATCCCATATGGGTTACGGCTGCTCCACTTCCGATCCAGCTCTCTGCTGTGGCCTGGGAAAGCAGAAGAGAGTCCAAGCCCTTGGGCCCCTGCAGCCACATGGGAGACTCAGAAAAAGCTCCTGGCTCCTGGTTTTGGATCAGCACAGCTCTTCTGTTGCGGCCATCTGGGGAGTGAACCAGTGGATGGAAGTACCCCCCCACCTCCCACCTTTGTCTCTCTGTAACTCTTCCTTTCAAATAAAATAAATGAATCTTTAAAAAAAAACTGTGGGATACAGAAAGAGCAGTATTCACAGGGAAGATTATAGCATTAACTGTTGACATTAAAATAGAAATGTCTCGAAGACATGATCGAATGATGTATCTCAAGGACCTAGAAAAACAAGTACAAACCAAACCCCAAATTAGCAGTTGGCAAGAAATAATAAGGGTCAGAACAGAAATAAATGAAAAAGAAACTGAAAAAAAAAAAAAAACAAAACAAAAACCCACAAAAGATCAACAACAACAACAAAAACTAGCGGCTTTTTTTTTTTTCTTTTGGAGAAGATGAACAAAATATGGCACTGGTATTGTGGTGTAGCAGGTTAAGCCTCTGCCTAGGACACTGAGAGCCCATGTGGGCACCAATTTGAGACCTGGCTGCTCCACTTCCAATCCAACTCCCTGCTAATGTACCTGGGACAGCAGCAGAAGATGGTCCAAGTAGTTGGGCCCCCGTATCCATGTGGGAGACCCAGAAGCAGCTCCGGGCTCCTGGCCCAGCCCTAGTCGTTGTGGCCATTTGGGGAGATCTCTCTCTCTCTCAACTCTGCCTTTTGAGTAGATAAAAAAGGCTTTTTTTCTTCAAAAAAATAAGATAAACAAAATAGGCAAACCTTCAGCCAATCTAACAAAGAAAAACAGAAAAAAACTCAAAATCAGAAATGAAAAAGTTGACATTATAAATGACACCACTGACATATACAAAGAACTATTAAACCTCAGTAATACACACACAGAATTTCCCTAAACCCATAGCATGTAAAATTCCACCAAGAGTGAACCCTAGAGTAAACTGTGGATTTGGCTGATAATGATGTATCAACACAGGCTCAGGAGTAAAAACAAATGCACCACTTGGTGGGGAGACGTCGACAATGAGCAGGAGTATGCATGTGTGGGGAACAGGAGATACGTGGGTTTATGGAAAATCACTATACATTCTTCCCCACTTTTTTTTCTGTGAACCCACAGCTTCTCTAGAAAAGAAAAAAGGCTTTGAGAATAAATCATGTCAGTCGGCCTGTCCCACACTCTGGTGAGAGGATCTCACAGGGAGCTGAATAGCAGGAGCCAGCGACAGCCGGGAGTCCTACCAGACACTGCCCCACAGGAATAGTCGTGGTTACTCAGCTTTACACACCCTGCTTCCCTTGCACGTGTAAAGCGAAACCTAAGGAGCTATATACCAGTGGCTGTTCCACTGGTACAATGCTGGAATACGGACTCTCACCATCTACTGCTTCTTCTTCTTCTTCTTCTTCTTTTTTTTTTTTTTTTTTTTTTTTTGGACAGGCAGAGTGGACAGTGAGAGAGAGAGACAGAGAGAAAGGTCTTCCTTTGCCGTTGGTTCACCCTCCAATGGCTGCCGCGGCCAGTGAGCTGCGGCCAGCACACGGTGCTGATCCGATGGCAGGAGCCAGGTGCTTCTCCTGGTCTCCCATGGGGTGCAGGGCCCAAGCACTTGGGCCATCCTCCACTGCACTCCCTGGCCACAGCAGAGAGCTGGCCTGGAAGAGGGGCAACCGGGACAGAATCCGGTGCCCCGACCGGGACTAGAACCCCGTGTGCCGGCGCCGCAAGGCGGAGGATTAGCCTAGTGAGCCGCAGTGCCGGCCAATCTACTGCTTCTTGAAATCTAGGTCCTTTTACCACTGCTTTGGCAATGACAATAACTGACATTTCTAACCTGCAGCAGCACTCACCACATACTAGAAACTTCTAAACATTTTGTAAGTATTTGGGCTCACTTAAATCCTCTCGGTTACCTTATAAGTACATGATTACAATTGGCTGAAGACACATAGACAGAAAGGGCATGGAGCTATTGAAAGGCAGAGCTGGGATTTGAACTGGAGTTAGAATCCAGAGAAAAGGTTGATAGTCACCACATGTAACATAAGGCTTTGCGCCTAGTCTTCAAAGTTAATCTCCTAAAAGCTAATTGCCACCAAGGCCTCTTCCTTACCTCCTCTTTTACTTTACTGTAGTATTATTCTGTTGATAAACTCAAATTTCTTCCCATTCTCATTACCCCTAGTTTACATAACATTGCAGTCTATCAGTTTTGCTTTACAGATTAGATAATTCCTCCTACAACTGCATCTCTCAAAGTTCTAGCAAATATGTATACTTGTCAATGCAGGATTGCGGTGTATATTCTGTTTATCTCCTCTATCAGATTTTAAACCGTTCATAGGAATAGACCAGTTGAAATGATCACAGAGTTGATAAAGTCATTAGCATACTAACAATTGTTCACCTAATTTTAGAAACATTCAATTTATATGGAATTTAGGAACCACATTCTTATTGTATGTATTCACTCAAGGAATAGGCATTGGGCAGCTGTGTTGTGCCAGGCATCGTTACAAATGCTGGATAAAAAGCATACAATAAACTTCCAGCCTCTGTAGAGCCTATTGTGTACCCATATAGCTTTAAAAGAAATGAACACATTACATGAAATGATTCTGGTTAGCTAGCCTGAATATACACACATACACTGGGAGGTCATACATACATTAATCACTAAAGCTATGGTTATCAGAATAAAACAGAAATTTGTAGTCTTCATGAAATCAGGTCAGTGGGAGGAAATATTTGGTCTAGCAGTTAAGACAATAATTAGGACACTCGTGTTCTAAATTGGACTCCCTGGGTTCAAGTCCCAGCTCCAGCCCCTGTTTCCAGCTTCCTGCCTTCCCTAGTTAAGTCTGGACTACACTCATGGGAGAGTTGGACTGAGTTCTGGGTTCCGCACTTCAGCCAAGCCCAGTTGTTAGGAGCATCTGGGGAGTAAACCACCAGATAGGAGCTTTGCCTCTCTCTTTGCCTATCAAATAAATAATTAAAAATAAAATTAAATAAAAAATCTCATGAAATTCTCCCACAGTAAGTTTTTGTGCGTCTAATCAACATTCTAGATAGTGGCCTGACACTAACAGGAAATACAAGAATTCTACTTTTACCATTGGCTAAATAAAAATGCTTAATTTGCCTGCTCCTACAAGGAATGACATAGAGCTTCAAGTAACAATTTTCCTTCCAGAAGAATTCAGAGCCTGTTTTCTGATTCAGACTCTCACTTTCTTGGGTTTCTTAACGTCTCCATCACTATTTCCATATGCAACACTTAGTTTCTGGATAGTCTGTGCTTTCCCCTGCACATTAAAAAAAATTAAATCATTTCATTAATTTTTAAGGCCACCCCGTAGCCTAACTCAGCTGTTTTCAGTTTCAACTGCCACAGCCCATTCTGGAATTATCTTATTATATTAGTCCAGAAATATGTCATAAATTAGGATTCTATTGTGGTTTATTAGCTAGCTGGAACCATAGAAAGAATTTCACACCAGATGAGGAAAAATAGTTTGATTCTGCCAGGGGACCCACTTTCTTACTCATTTGCAAATTCCCCAATTCTTTTCTGAAAGGTGGCTTCTAAATCCTAAATCCTAGTCTACAAAGTACAGCAGAGACATGAGGGGACTGAATGATGTGTTTCTTAGCACCTTCCCTGCCAAATTATATCCCTGGGACACCAGAAATATCAAAGTTACCAGGTCCTTTTAAAATGAGAAAGGAATCTATGTTGCCACCCACCAATTTCATTGTGAATGTGGCTTTGATCAAGCCTGCAAGCTTTTCAAATAAAACCTACTACCAACAATGGTGTCCTCTTTTGGATGACAAATGCTTTTTTAGGCTCTAGGGAGTCCAGAGTGGAGACAGCAATTTTTTTCCAGTCATTCAAATAGTTGAATAGATTTCAGATACAAGATAGAGGAACACAAGAGCTGCCCTATACAGCAATGAGCAAAAATGCTTACATTGTGTATACATGGAAGAAAAATTTGATTTTAAATGTTTACTTACCAAAAAATCCTATAGCATGTAAAGTATTAAAAGAAATTGATATTAAAATGATTTTTAAACATACTCTTTTTTTGTTTTCACTTAATTGTTATTTTTTTATTTATCTGGAAGGTGTTGAGAGGAGGAGGGCGGGGAGGGGGGGAGAGGGAGGGAGAGATAGAGGGGGAGGGGGAGAGAGAGAGAGAGAGAGGGAGAGAGAGGGAGGGAGGTCTTCCATCCGATGGTTCATCCCCTGGTACATCATCCCCACAATAGTTGGAGATGATCCAGGCCAAAGCAGGGAGAGGTAATCTCAATCTGGTGGGTCTCCCATAAAGATAGTGAGGATCCAAAAGGAGTACATTAGCAAGAAGCTGGAATCAGAAACACAACTGGGACTGAACCCAAGCATTCTGATAGGGGATGTGGGTGCTACAAGCATCCTCTTAACCACTACACCAAATGCTTACTCCTCCTGATAATTTATACCTAAGTATTTTACTTTCTAGATTAAAGACTTTTACTAAAGTATTGAACTCATACTTTAATCTTGTTTTTAAGTTGTCTAATAGATGGGTATCTCAAATTTGTTTGAATTCAGTAGATGTAAATTACAAATTTAAATTTGGATAGGTATTAAACCAGTTGGAAATGTATATCTATATATGTTTTTATAATCCCTTAAGAATATGAAAACCTGTAGCCACAAATAAAATGGTTTAATAAAAAGCCATGCTCTAATCTTGTATATTCAGTTTTCCTAATTTCCAAAATATCTTTCTTAACTCCACTGAAAAATGACCTGGAAATATTTTGTGACAGCATGTGTCATTAAAAGATACTCAAAAGATTTTGATGGAGGGTTATAAAAATTTTCCCATTAATTTTGCTCGAAGAAACAATCTTGGGAAGGTACAGTATAGTAAGATTATTGCATGGATTTAAGTAAGCACATATTCTTTGGCAAGTTATGTTCCATCTGCATTTCAAACATTATTTTAGAGAATATGCAAATGAGTGATCTCCAGGGCTCTTTGATTCTAAGTAAATCTGGACTCTCCTCTTTTTTTTTTAACTTTTATTTAATGAATATAAATTTCCAAAGTACAGCTTATGAATTACAATGGCTTCCCCCCCCATAACGTCCCTCCCACCCGCAACCCTCTCCTCTCCCACTCCCTCTCCCCTTCCATTCACGTCAAGATTCATTTTCGTTTCTCTTTATATACAGAAGATCAGTTTAGCATACATTAAGTAAATATTTCAACAGTTTGCTCCCACATAGAAACATAAAGTGAAAAATACTGTTTGAGTACTAGTTATAGCATTAAATCTCAATGTACAGCACACTAAGGACAAAGATCCTACATGAGGAGTAAGTGCACAGTGACTCCTGTTGTTGACTTAACAAATTGACACTCTTGTTTATGGCCTTAGTAATCACCCTAGGCTCTTGTCATGAGCTGCTAAGGCTATGGAAGCCCCCTGAGTTCACCAACTCTGATCATATTTAGACAAGGCCATGGTCAAAGTGGAAGTTTTCTCCTCCCTTCAGAGAAAGGTACCTCCTTCTTTGATGACCCGTTCTTTCCACTGGGATCTCACTCACGGAGATCTTTCATTTAGGTTTTTTTTTTTCTTTTTTTTTCCCCCAGAGTGTCTTGGCTTTCCATGCCTGAAATACTCTCATGGGCTTTTCAGCCGGATTCACATGCCTTAAGGGCTGATTCTGAGGCCAGAGTGCTGTTTAGGACATCTGCCATTCTATGGGTCTGCTATGTATCTCACTTCCCATGTTAGATCGTTCTCCCCCTTTTTTCATTCTATCAGCTAGTATTTGTAGACACTATTCTTGACTCTCCTCTTTTTTCAGGTCTCTACTTCATCAGCTTTCTCTGAGTTCACTGTACTCCCAGTCTCCTCCTTTTAAAAATCCCACCTTCTCCCCTGACCCTACCCCACCCAAATGAGGCATTATATTCCAGAAGAGAGATTTCTGGTGGGGAAGGTTCCAGTGGTTCTTTGACTATAGAAACCCACCCGTCTTTCTCTCAATGTCCCATTGCTAGCAGTGTGCGCACAGGACCTCATCAAGAGCATTGGGAGAGAGAAGGGATACATCTTGACTGGCTCTAGACAAAGTTTCCTTGAATTCGGTTTTCCTTTTACTTGCTGTGGTCTGAGAAAACAAGACTATTGCTTCTTTATGGGTTTCCAGTTTGAACTATTGCTTTTCCTAGCATTAAACTGGAAATCTTTCTATTAGTCAAGAAAGGTGAAATGAGGGGCCTATTGGCTAAGAAACAGCAGCTGCTAAAAAATGCACCAAAAATGGCTGAGACGGCTGTCTCAGGAAGTGACCGGGGCTGGCGTTTTGATGGGGGGATAGCCCCACATGAAGTTTAGGCCAATGCTTCAAAGATTGGACAGAGCTGATCAGGATTTGGAAAGACTAAATCCCAGTAATCAAACTCCGAAGAGTTTGATTTATAAAGAACAGTAAAACAAACCCAGCTAGTCAATTTAGAGTATAAACATTGAGAGAAAGGGGAGCTAGTTTTGTTTCTCTTTACTTTGTTGAAATGAATCCCCCATGGTTCTCTTTGCAAAAGAAATACATGAACAGTAAGATGTGTCTGCACAAAATTCACAGGTTCGAGTCCTAACCCCAGTATTTTAAAATGTGACCTTACTTGGAGATGAGATCTTTAACAGGTAATAAACTAAAATTAGGCAATTTGCCAGTTCCTGATACAATATGATGAGTGTCCTCATGAGAGGAAATCTGAGTGCAGACACACAGAGGGAAGGCCATGTGGAGACAACAGGAAGAGGACGCCATCTCCAAGCCAAAGGAAAGAAGCCTGAGAAAAATCCAAACATGCTGACTTCTCCATCTTGTACTTCTAGCCTCCACAACTGTGAGAAAACACATTTCTGTTGCTGGAGTCACTAGGTCTGTGTCACTGTGTTAGAGGAGCCCAAACAAACGAATATGGCTGTGAAAACAAAATTGGAAGCTTAAGAAATAGACAAAGACAATAAAGAACACAAATGCATTCTCAAGAAATTGCTGTTAAAGCATTGAAGTATGCACCCTATCCATTCCATTTTTCTTGTGCATGTATATTGCAGTTTCAAAACAGATGTGCCATTCTATTCAATATATACAGCTTGCTTTCCCATTATTGTATGTCAATAGAACTCCTTTGGCCTTTTGTAGTTAGATAATATTTCATTGTGTCATTTTGTCTTCTATTATTTAGCCAAGCCCTTGTTACTGAATACTTGGTTGTTTTCAACATTTTTACCATTATAAACAGTGTTAAATTGAAATTCCAGCTCTATAATTTTATGCCTGTGTGGATTTAGATAAATTAGTGATGAGTTTGGGAAAAAAACAAGGTTACTAAATGTGAAACTATCAGGTCTGAAATATATGGACACACATCTCATAATAGTTTTTAGTGTTGTCTTTTTCTTATTTTTTAGAAGCTTTTTCTTTCCTGGTTGATTAAAATCTTTAGCACCGTATTATGTATCTGGGTCATGTTGATAAAATTCTATGCCAAAGCCTGATTGTTGGAGCACTATTTCAGGACTTACATCCAACTTTGAATTTCATTCCTTACAACTCAAACATTTAAAAGAATTTGATGGATAAGCTACTCAACATTTTTTTTAAAGTATAGGTTTAATCTAAGTATTCCTTGGACCCAGTATCCTAGTACTACATGAGTAATCATATAAGTTAACCTTTACATTTGGTCTGGGATCCTAAGAATTTTCTTTAATATAAATCAAAAACATCTAAGTGCTTTTACACATTATCAAAAAGAAGGTTGTCTAGTAAAAGGAGGAATGATACATAAGTAAAAATTATTAGGTTTACAGCACTCATTGATGTTCTGGTATTTAAAACTCTCATCCCATTCTTCAGTAGCTTTAATTTCACTATTATAAAATTGAAGATATTTTCTTTTTTATTTTATTTCACATTTGGAGATTACTTGAATCAGATGGCATTTTGTCTAATTTACTCAAACCAAAACGGTGCTGTCAGTAGAATATTTTGTGAAGTTATCCAAAAGATATGAATCATTTTTTGCATCTATTTTCTTATTTAATAAAACTCAACCTTTTTGTTTTACTTGAAAGGGGGATAAAACCAAACACTAAAGAGCTCACCTTCTTTGGCTGTTTAGGAAGAATACAGTGTACAGTGTTTAGGAAGAATACACTGAGGACAAGAAAACCCTAAGCAGGCTGAATGCTGCTTCCAGAAATAAAGTTTAACATTAGGTATAAATTCCAGGGTGAACTATAAGTGCTTCTGAGCTTGGGAGCTATGGTTTGGCCATGGTTTGCAAAGAGAGAAACAAATGGCTAACACAGAATTCTCCCCAGTATGTTTTGCACAAAATATAAATAATTGCATTAATGGAACATATTTTGATTCTTTCCTAGTTCTTGCATAACAGCATCTATGAAAGTCATATCAACATTCAAAATACTATACCCCAAAATTCAGGTTAATTTCCCCATCACTGAACATCACTCATCACAAAGAGCTTAAATCATCTTTGCTATTCCCTACAAAGTTGTACTAGGATTTTTTTCCTAGCTACAACACATGGCTCATTATAAAAATATAGAAATGAACAATTTAAAATATAGGAAGGGAAAAACTAAAAAAAATGAAAGTTCCACCTAGAGGTAATTTCAGTTTACAAGTTAGGGACAAATAATTTTATAAAAATGAGGAAGCACTGGAATTTGTAATGATACATATTTCATAAGTTATTTTAAGAAATAAAGGAATTAATAAAGAACCAACTGTGCCTGAAGCATAATAAATGCTACAAAATATTTGCTATTTTTAATTATAGATACATAGAGGACACAGGTTTGCAAGCCCTGGAGGAAACCTCCAGAAGAAATCTTATCAAATTTAAATAAATGTAAATCAAAACAGCTTGTAACCAGTATGAGTTGAATTTCAGATAACGTTTCCTTGAGTTGGGAGAGAAAAAGGAATGAATTGGTGACAAGAGTCAAGGAAATACATGTAGTGTGTTTGCTGTTTTGGAGAGCAGAAGGGTCTTCAGTGTTTATTCCATTTAAAAATATGCAATAAATTACTTTAAAACTGCTGGAATCCTGGATTCAGAGCCCATACTTTTTTAATATATGTATTTTAAATGTATTTGACAGGTAGAGATATAGATAGTGAGAGAGAGAGAGAAACATAGAGAAAGGTCTTCTTTCCGTTGGTTTACCTCCCAAATGTCCGCCACGGCTGGCGCTGCGCTGATCCGAAGCCAGGAGACAGGTGCTTCCTCCTGGTCTCCCATGCGGGTTCAGGGCCCAAGCATCTGCAGAGTCCATACTTTTAATCTACCAGTACCATTTCCACGGTAATTATAATTAATAAAACACTGATAGTAATAATCACTAGTAGGTAGCATTAATTAATACTGTACTCTGCTATAGATAATTGCTGTGAGCACATTACATGTACTGGTCAAGTCCCCACAATAAATCCATTAGCCATTAATCACAATAACCCGTGGACTATTAGTCACATTGTTATTTATTTCATTTTGAGGAGAAATTTTATTTTCTTTTTAAAATTTTTAAAAATAAATTTAATACATGTATTAAATGAATTGTTATATTTAATAACTGTAAACCTCTAGAAGATACTATATATTTTGATAAATATATGCATTATGTAATGATCAAATCACAGCAATTAGTATATTTATCACTTTGAAAATTTATTATTTCCCTGTTGCATTCAAAATCCTCTCTGGACATTTGAAATATTCAATCAATTGTTGTTAGTTATAGTCACACTACTATTCAATGGGACACCAGAATTTATTCTTCCTGTCCACCTGTAACATTAGACCTGTTCACAAACCACTTTCTGTCTTTCTTTGTCCCCCAGTTCACACTCGTCTGGGAATAACCATTCTAAGCTCAACTTCCGTGAGATCAACTTTTTTAGATTTCATGTAGGAGTGAGAACTTGATGGGGCTGGCACTGGGGCGCAGCGGGTTAAAGCCCTGGCCTGAAGCGCCGGCAACCCATATGGATGCTGGTTCGAGTCCCGGCAGTTCCTCTTCCAACCCAGCTCTCTGCTGTGGCCTGGGAAAGCAGAAGAAGATGGCCCAAGTCCTTGGGTCCCTGCACCCACATGGGAGACCCAGAAGAAGCTCCTGGCTCCTGGCTTTAGATCGGCACAGCTCCAGCCATTGCAACCATCTGGGGAGTAAACCATCGGATGGAAGACCTCTCTCTCTGTCTCTGCCTCTCTCTGTAACTCTGTCTTTCAAATAAATAAAATAAATCTTAAAAAAAGGAGAACATGCAATATTTATCCTTCTGTGCCTGGCTTATTTCACTTACTGTCATGTCCCCCAGGCTCATCCATGTTGTTACAAGTGGAGGAGATCATTTTTAATGGTTGTATACTATTCCATTGCATATATATATCTACACACACATACACACACCCACACACACACACACTACATTTTCTTTATCAATTCATTTGTTGACAGACTTCTAGGTTGATGCCCTACCTTCGCTATTGTGAACACATACTTATTTCTTTCCTTTAAAATAAAGAAATTCTCATTTAAAGCCATGAGGGCGTTTGTGGAACTTCAAAGTGAAATTGATGAAAATCATAAAAATACAGTCATTTAAAGCCACTATGACAAATTAATAGATATACATCTATACAATTCTTAAAATATTTTAAAAAGCTAAAGTCAGGGATGTTTGAACCAACATTACTCTGTCTCTGCTCCTTCCTAGCTCAGCACGCTAGCTTCCATTGCAGTCTGGTACAGCCTAAAGCATAAGGCTCCTCTCTCTACACTAACCGGTAGAGGGCATTCTTTCAGGAGGGATTAGTGTGTCAGCACTTCTCATCCCACCCCTGCCTGTTTGTTCCTGAGCCCAAGTTCCTGACATGGAAGTGGCTTTCTCCTGCCCAGCTCCCACTCATGTAATAGAAGCTCCATATTGTGTGCAACCCACTCAGAATACTGGGGCCCTCTCATAAGGTGGTGGCTTCATGACAGACAAAGCAAGCTGAGAACTCATGCTACTCTGTCTCCCCTCTGCCTGGCACTCAGCTTCTCAGGAGGTGTCAGTCAGATAGAATTGAGTGTTGGTCCCACCCCCCCCCACCCCCACTTCAACTCTGCTTCAGCTCCAGAGCTCCCTGGGTCAGAGGTTTTGCCTTGGGGAGACATCAGTCATAAGAGAGATGGCTTGATTTGAAAAAACCCAAAAATGAAATTGAGAAAATAATTCCAGGGCCAGAGCTGTGTCATAAAAGGTTAAACCTCTGCCTGCAGTGTCAACATCCCATAGAGGCACTGGCTCGAGTCCTGGCTGCTCCACTTCTGATTCAGTCCTTGCTAATGACCTGGGAACACAGCAGAAGATGGCCCAAGTGCTTGGGCCTCTCCACCCACACAGGAGATGGAAATAAGCTCTGGGCTCCAGGTTTCAGCCTGGCCTAGACCTGCCCACTGAGGCCATTTGGGAAATGAATCAGCAGATGGAAGATATCTCTCTTTATCTCCTTCTCTGTATGTCTCTGTCTTTCAAATAAATAAAGGATAAAAAGAAAACAATCCATTTCCAGTAATGAAGAGCAAAATACTTAGACACCAACATGAGGAATGCAAACATGATAGTCTGGAAATGACAAATCACCGTTGAAAAATTAAAGATTGAAGTAAGTGGGAAAAACATCCTGTGTTCAGGATTCAAAGTCTTGTTAAAATGGCAATATTCCTGTAAATTAATCTATAGAACCAAACTCGGCTGACTTCTCTGTAGAAACGTATGCAAGATGATTCTAAACTCCATATGGAATTATATGTAATTGCAAGAGACAGAAAAGAGTCAAAACAATTTTGAAAACAGAAAAAAGAAAGTAGCGAGATTCTCATTTCCTTATTACAATACCTAATTACAAAGCAACAGCAATCAAGATAGTGTGGTTATGGCACAAGAATTGACCATTTATAGATTAAAAGAATCTAATTGAAAGTGCAGAAAAAGTCATGTGTAAACAGTCAACTCACTTTTAATAAGGATTCCAAGACCATTCAATGGGAAAAGAATAGTCTTTTCAACAAATGGTGTTGGGAACAACCAAATCGTCACATACAAAAGAATGAAAATTGGACCTTTACTTTATTAGAACGCTACGTTATTCTGTCTAGAAAGTGAAAACTCACAGAATGACAGAAAATACTTGCAAACCAAATATTCGGTAAGCAACTTATACCCAGAATACATAGAGAAATTTTATAACTCAATAATCAGACAGCCAAAGTAAAAAATGTTAAGATTTGATCAGACAATTCTCTTATGAATATATACAAATGCCACAGCACATACAATACCGGTGTCCCATTTGGGTGCCAGTTCATATCCTGACTGCTTCGCTTTCCAAGCTCCCTGATAATGTGCCTGCAGCAGCAACAGATGACCCAAGGACCTGGGCCCTTGCACCCACATGGGAGACCTAGAGGAAGCTCCTGGCTTTGCCTTGGCCTAGCCTTTACCATTGCAGCTATTTGGAGAGTGAACCAACAGATGGAAGACCTCTGTCTTTGTCTGTCTGTCTGTCTCCCTCTCTCTCTCTCCCCTTGTAACTCCACATCTCAAATAGCTCTCCCAAGGAAGAAGTAATTCTGTCTGCAGATGGCCTAGTGTTTGTGCTCAACTTCCAGTTCCTCTCCAGCTCTTTAGTCTCTTGGCTGCCCTGAGAATCTTGGACTTGCCAAACCTTATAATCATGTGAGCCAATTCCCTAAAATCTACTCTCTCTCTCCATACGTAACTCAGTATCTGTATCGGAACGGTATGGCAGAAACATCAGTCTCAGAGAAGGGGCCCTGGCCGTATCTTGCCAGATCTTGAGATTTATACCAGCTTAACATCATCTCTGTCCTGAAAAAATGGTAATTATGAGAGGCGTTTGCATTTGGACAAGTATTCATTATGTGGTAGCTGCATTGTTTCCTATTTCTTTCATTGAAATATCACTGGATACCAAGTCACAATGAAATTATTTCTGCAACTGATTTCTGAAATATATATGTATCCTTATTCTAGTAGAAAATATTTGACAAAGAGAGCCATTTAGGTCTTTTAAGCATTTTTATTTTAAGCATTTTGTATTTTAAGCACTTTGCAGAAAGTACTCATTTTCTGCTGCTTTGAACAAAGTGAACAAAATGCAAGATTTTCAGCCATCATTTACTACCAGAATGATAGAATTCTCCAGCAAGGTGGGCATGCCCTCTGGGGAAATCAAGATAGTCTAGGTTTGTTGCTGATATATTTGATGGTCTGATGCCTTTGAGTTATATCTTCAAAATATGACAATCGGTCTATAACTTGTCTCATCTTCATACTGTTACATTTTCAGTTAAAATGCTTTCTTGTGTTAACTATGTTCTTACACTAATGGACACTGAGAGCTTAGAAATTTAACATGCTATGGTTTTGAATAATGGAACTTAATTTTAGTATGTGATTTTTTATCATTTAAAAAATATCCTTTATATTTCTTACAAATTTAAAAAATTTTACTTTAATTTTTACTTGAAAAGGAGAGAAGGGAGAGAGAAGGGAAGAGCGTGATAGAGGGGGAGAGAGAGATTTTCCATTTCCTGGTTTACCCTCCAAATGTCTACCACACCAGGGCTGGGCCAGGCCACAGCCAGGATGCCTGGAATCAATGTGAGTGTTCCACATGGGAACCAGAGACTCAGATAGCTGAGTCATCATCTGCTGTCTCCTCAGGAAGAGCACTGTCAGGAAAGAGCACTGCATAGGCACAGGGCAGGGACTTGAACCAGGCACCCTACTATGCAATGTGGGCATCCCAAGTGGTGTCCTAACACTTGGGCCAAATGCCTATCCTTATTTTTGCATCATTATGTTGTCTACTCAGGTGCTTTGCATTCCTTTTCCAAAGTCTCTTCTGCATTTTATTTATTTATTTATTTTTTTGACAGGCAGAGTTAGACAGTGAGAGAGAGAGACAGAGAGAAAGGTCTTCCTTCTGTTGGTTCACCCCCTAAATGGCTGCTATGGCCAGCATGCTGTGGCTGGCGCACTGTGCCGATCCGAAGCCAGGAGCCAGGTGCTTTCTCCTGGTCTCCCATGCGGGTGCAGGGCCCAAGCACTTGGGCCATCCTCCACTGCCCTCCCAGGCCATAGCAGAGAGCTGGACTGGAAGAGGAGCAACCGGGACAGAATCCAGCACCCCAACCGGGACTAGAACCCGGGATGCCGGCGCCGCAGGCGGAGGATTAGCCTAGTGAGCCACGACAGCAGCCAGTTCCTTCTGCATTTTTCATTGGTTTGTAGCTATGTGGGATTGATCAGCTGATGTTCTCCAGGGAGCATTTTATAAGGCAGCAATCATCTGTTAGATGTCCTCCTAGATCAGGGTCTACTTGGATAATTCTGTGCATCTTTGCAAACTTTTACTCTTTTGTTTATAGACAATTGATACACATTAACTAAATTATATAAATTAGCTAAATTCTCAAATGACTGAATTTTTTTCCTACATTTATTTAATTTTATGATATATTGCAATTCTCATGGCAAGCAGCAATAATAGGGAATGAAATGGTTAGTGCCCTTCTGATCCCACAGAAAAGAAAGAGAAAAACACATTCATTTTTATGTCTTACAAAATAAAACTCTACAGTATTCAGTATGCTTATCCTTGCCCTATTGGGTGCTCAGGATCAGGGTAACGGAAAACTAAAGGAATCACAAAGTTTTCTGATGTTCATAGTCTTCTAGGGGTCATTCACACAAATTAAATCATCTTAGTATTGCTTCTTCCCGGATACTATCAACCAGGAACCCTATATTTTTATTGACTATTTAAGTCTTACTAATCCGCTCAATGCAAATCATTCCTGTGCAATTGATGTAACAGCCAATCCAAAGAGACAAGTATGCAATTCTGCCTGTGCTCTGCTCCCCAAGTTTCTCTCTGCAGAATTGCAACCTTGGCATTTGACAACTTTTCAAATTCGTTTGCCCACAGTGGATGCCTTTGAAAAACATCCGTCTACTTGAAGATCTGTTGCTATAATCTACCTCCCTGTTCTTGGGTTTATACATAAATAAGATATGGTCTTGACCTTAAATGAGCTTGAAATGTAGCAATATTTGATAGATTCAAACTACTCTTTACACAGTATCAAGAAACTCTGATATCTGTCTCCTAATTCTGCTCATATGTATTCAATACTCTTTATCAATTATCAAATATTGCAGTAATTGCATGAATTCATTAATTTTAATGTTTCATATAGACAGCTTAGTTTACATGAGTTCTAGACTGCACTGATGTTTTAAGGAGTTACATGTCCTTTAGAAGACACAGTAATTAATGATATTTTCTATATCATTTAGTAGTTCAGATCACTTCTGCAGAAGATACAACTATAAGGTAGATTTCAACTTTAGAAGGAGTCATCTTCCCCTAAATGTGGGGCTTCCAGCTTCTTAGGTCTTGACAAGCCATCATCTTCCACCACAAAAGCCCACCAGGAGAAAAGCTGTGAGATTGTGGCATGGCTCCACTGGGTAACGCCTCACTGCTGTACCCGTTCCACTCACGGAGACCTGCACATTGTGAAGACCATCACATCTTCCAAATGCAATTTTATGATCTTTTCTTACTTAAAATGTCATTATGAAGGGACTCCAAAAATTTTATGGAAACAGGCTTAAGAAATGTTATTGTGGTGTAAAAATTTTTTTACTCCATGGGCAGTTTTTATTTATAATGTGCATTTTCATGAATGTTTTCAAGACTCCTCATACACTTGGGTTTCAAAATGTTCTGCACCAAAATAAACTCATCATATATTCCATTTTACTTTTTTTGTTTTTCATTTCATTTTTAAATTTATTGTTAAATTTGAATTGAAAATAAAATGAAATTAAATAATTAAGAGACACATAAAGAGAGAAGGAGAGATCTTCCTTGTGCTGGTACATTACCCCCATCAGATGGGACTGGGCCAGAGGGAAGTCAGGAGCCTGGAACCCAATCTGGGTCTCCCATGTGGGTGGCAGGGGCCCAAATATTTGAGCCACCTTTTGCTATCTCCTAGTCTGTTCATCAGAAAGAAGCTGGATCTGGGGCCAGCACTCTAGCACAGCAAGTTAAAGCCCCAGCTACCAATGCTGCCATGCCATTTGGGCACTGATTCTAGACCTGGAAGAAGCTCCCAGCTCCTGGCTTCCAATCAGCCCAGCCTCTGCCATTGTGGCCATTTGGGGAGTGAACCAGCAGGTGGAAGACCTCTCTCTCTCTCTCTCTCTCCCTCTCTCCCTCTCTCTCTCTCAACCTCCCTCTATAACTCTGTCTTTCAAACAAATAAAATAAATCTTAAAAAAAAAAAAAAGATGGAAGCTGTATCATTAGCAGAGGAGCTGGAAGTTGAACCAGCATTCCGATATGATTTGTAAAAGTCCCAAGCAGCAATGTAACTGCTATGCTGTGCTCACTCTGGCAGCACATATATTAAAATTGGAACTGCTATGCCAAACATCCAACCCTTAATTTCACTTTTCCAGAAGCTTTAGGAAGTGTCCATATGTCTATATCCTTTCTATGTCCATCTGTATTAGTCCTAGATTTATTTCATGGCATTATGTACACAGCAAGTCTAATAACCAAGTAATATCCTCAAGTAATTACAGTCTTTGAATATGCCCTTCCACATATTCTTTTCTTCCAAATTCTGCTCTTTCTATAGGAATTAAAATTAATAAGTAATTATAAACATGTTGGCTATGGACCGGCACTGTGTCATAGTGAGCTAAACCTCTGTCTTTAAATTACGAAACAAAATTATAAAATTATAAAATCCATTATCTTACATTAGTTCTATATAAGCATTTCAATGTTATTCATTTGGCCACTCCAAACAAAGGAATATAAAAATACTGAAAATTCCTATATATTGTGTATCTGTAAAATACAGGGCTTAAATAGACAATTAATCATAAAAGTATGTATTTGCAACTTCTTTTCTCTATGATCCAGCAATTAATTTACACTCCTCACAGAGAAAGTTGTTCTTTTTTTAACTCTTTATTCAAAGAAGCTCTGTCAAGTTCCATCACTGGAAAAATAAGCTTTTTAATCTTTAAAATGTGGGTCAGATGTTAGGCCTAGTGGATAAGATGCCACTAGGGACACTCATATTCCTTACTGGAGTACTTGGGTTTGAGTTTTAGCTGTGTTCCTAATACCAGCTTCCTGTTCATGTGCACCTTGGGAGGCAGCAGGCCACGGCTCCAGTACTTGGACTGGTCTACCCACAGAGAAGACCTCTACTGAGTTCCCAGCCCCCGGCTTTCGCTTGTCCCTGCTGTGGCTCTCACAAGCACTCGGAGAGTGAACCAGTGTGAGGGAGTTCTCTGTCTGTATTTCTATTTCTCTCTAAAATAAATGAAATAATTTTTTTAAAAAGAAATCAAACGTACACATCTGTGCTTCCTGTACTGTGATATTGCTGAGAGAAATATGACCCCCCAATTTATATTACACTTCAGGATAATTACATTAAAAGCAATGTCCATGATTTTTTTGTCAAACTACATGCCTTTTCTTCTGTTGGTCCAACACTCACATTTAACACCTTATGTGAATAGTGAACTGGCACATGGGGTCAATGTGTATTAAGTCATTTGACTTTATTACCAATATATTGCACCTGATTCTATTTTTTTTTTTTTTTTTTTGGACAGGTGGAGTGGACAGTGAGAGAGAGAGACAGAGAGAAAGGTCTTCCTTTGCCGTTGGCTCACCCTCCAATGGCCGCTGCGGCCGGCGCACCGCGCTGATCCGATGGCAGGAGCCAGCTGCTTCTTCCTGGTTTCCCATGGGGTGCAGGGCCCAAGCACTTGGGCCAACCTCCACTGCACTCCCTGGCCACAGCAGAGAGCTGGCCTGGAAGAGGGGCAACCAGGACAGAATCCAGCACCCTGACCGGGACTAGAACCTGGTGTGCCGGCACCGCTAGGTGGAGGATTAGCCTGTTGAGCCACAGCGCCGGCTGCACCTGATTCTTAACACAAGTCAAACTAAATGGGATTTACAGTAATTCTTGTTTGATCTCAATTCCTCTTAGCAGAATTTAGCAAAAAACACCAAACCTGTTTAGGAGCAAAAGCCCTCTGCATATACATCTATAACAAAGTGAGAAACCAGCTATAAAACAAATGCAATTTGTCGCTCCCCCTCTTCGTGGAGGAACGACACAGGACCCTGTGCTGTTCTTTTGTCTGCTCGGCCCTCCCCGGGTTTGCTGCTGGTTCTTCCCGGGTTGGCTACCGACCCTTCCACCTCCGTGGAAGGGCGGTTCCCCCTGCCACTTTCCCCACTTCCGTGGGGAGCGGCACACCTACGGCCAGCTCTCTCGGGGGCTGCTCAGGTGTTCCTCAGGTGTTCCCCTTAGATGTTCCTGGTGCATGTTGTCTCTCTCCTCCTTTATAGTCCTCTTCCACCAATCCCAACTCTGCTACCCACACGCCGAGTACGCTGCTCTCCTCCAATCAGGAGCAGAATCAGCTCCTGCAGGTCATCACTCAAGTTGGCGAGAGGCTGCTGCGTAGAAGTTGTTACTCCCTTCTCAGCGCCATATTGTGGGAGAGCAGATACATAGAATAAGTCTTAATTCCAGTAACTTAGTCTAGTCCAAGTTGCTCCCCACAGCAATTCTTATTTTTTTATCCAAAGATTGACTATACATTGCAAAAGCAAAAAGGCAATATATTTTGATCCTGAATTCCTCAATAAATAAAACTTGAATTCCGTTCTTTAGTCATTTGTCATTTGCTAAGTTTGTTGTTAAATGACTATATGCACAAAAAGATATGGTAAATAAATTTGACTATGTAGTCATAACCCCTTGTTTAAAGTTTTTTGACTAAAATTTTGGCAACATGTGTTTAAATATTTGGAAATGTTCTGCGATTGCACCTTTCAAGCCAAGATTGCAATCACCAGCATATTAAAATAATTAATCACCAAAGCCTGTAAGATTGCTAAAACCTTTTTGGATGCCAAGAGGCTCTTCTTTGAGATATATTTCATGTGTAAATTCCAAAAGTCCTGGATTCCAATTATAGCGTTGAGTGTCATAGACTTTCGTCATATTAGTTTTCTCTCATTCTGTGTTTTTGTACCAGAAACACATAAAATATACCTTTGTCAGTACTTCTGTACCTGGGTCACCTAAACTTTGTGGGAGACTGTCACCTGATGTGCAACGTTTTTGGATGTAGCTTTGTTGTTGTAGGGTGGGTCATATTGTGGGCAGGTTTTGGGACAGCAGTTAATACACCACTTGGGACAATTGCATAGCGTATCAGAGTGCCTGAGTTTGAGTCCTAGCTCCATTTCCAATTCTAGCATCCTAGTAATAGGTACTCTGGAAGATAGCAGGTGATGGCTCAAGGAGATGAGTCCCTGCCATCCACATAGGAGACTCAGACTGACTTTCAAGCTTTTGGCTTGGTTCAGCCCTGGTTGTTGCAGGCATCTGGGGAGTGAACCAATGGGTAGGAGATCCCCTCTTTCTGCTTGTCTGTCTTCATGAATTTCAAATAAGACTAAGTAAAAATTCCCAATCAGAGAATGTGACACATTTTAGTACATGCTTTTCTTTCTCCAGATGCTTCTGATTTAACTAATGTACTAGGATAAGCTTATATAGTTGTTCTAACTGTAGAAATATCAGAAATTCTTTCTGAAGCTAAGAGATGAAAGCCTAAAGAAATGGTTTTAATCTACAAATGTGTTTACTAGTGGAAGATATCATGGGAAAATGCATTCAGCTCATCATCTTCACAACCTACATAATCTTGGAAATAGAATTAGTTTCACTAAAACCTGAATTCTATTGTTAGTCTTTAACAAACAAGACATTCAAATGCTATAACAGAACTGCTAAAAAATGAAAGCAAGGTCAAGGTCCTTCATTGCAAATGAATGACTGGAACAAAGCTCCCTAATCCATGTGTATGCAGCTTCTGAAGCTGTCAGTGTACAGACAGCACCTTCCTGCAGGGTCATCTGCTACCTAGATGTCAGAGCATTTAGCATCTCAGAGCATATTTGCCCATGGTTCTAGCAAATTCTCAGATATGTGTGAAACACAGACTGTCAGGCTATGCCCCAGCAAATGGGAGTTGAGGGGACAATCTTGGTTGTGAAATTGAAGGTTCTCTGTGAGAAGAAGGGGTGGTGATGAAGATACATGGAAATAGGTCAGCCACAGTAAGGGAAAGGAAAGGGATCAACAGTCACTTACCCATCTCTCTGCCCAGTGTACAGCTATGACTTAAAGGGGCAAGTGAACTTCCTGTTCACAAATAAACATGTGCTTAGCACACAGAATTAGACCTACTTCTCTACCAACTCCATATGGTCTCTTTCTTCATTTCAATTTTCTTAACTATAGAAATACATATTTTGACTTCAACAGTGCAAAGAGCAAGTGAAAATCCAGCAGCACCTCCCCATCCACACACACAGTGAACACATTTCCAAGAGGAAACACTACGAATATATACACAATTTAGTTTCCTTTTCTACAGATTGGAGATAAAAATAGTCTACCATAGCATTTGCAGAACCAAAACAAGACCAAATACATAACATGCCGAGTACATGGTAAGTCACCTTTCTTTCTCCTTTCTCTTTGTTTTCTTTCTAATTTTTCTTGTTTATTTAAACCAATCTTATTCATACTAAGTCTAATCTTTCAATTGATAGGGTATTGTCAGAGGGTACTTCAAAGTGTTCTTGGAAAATTCATTAAAAGTTAATTTTAGTGCATAAAACCTTGAATTCCATCCATCACAGAGTCTTCAAAAAGTTCATATAAGGCACATATTATGAAAAAGTTATGCATAGAGTTCAAAATTTTTTACACCAAAATAAATTTATCTTTTAATTCCATTTTTACATGGACTTTTAAAATATTTTCATGTTAGTCAGCCCAGGATCTTGATGGTCCATAACTGCAGATGTTTATTTCTAGTTCATAAGTCTTTGGGTTGATATTTTGCTAAGGAGTCTGCTTGTTGGCTGGGCGTGGTTATCTGAGGCTTCAGTTGGGTCAAAATGCTTCTGCACTACACGACAGCTGACTCCCATCTAAGTGACAGGCTTATGGGCATTTTGTTGTTAGAGGGGACAGCAAGGGCTCAACAGAGGCAAGTGAAAACATGTGATGCCTAATTTTGATGCAGATGGATATATATACATATGTATGTAAATATGTATAACAAAATTTCTAAATAAATTCTGTTGTAAAAAGTGTAACTCTGTTTTCCCCTAATGTCCAAGAAATTTTATATATTACATTTTACTTCTTTACAAAGCTTTGTCCCTTGATTTTCTTTGAGACAGAAAATGGAGCAGGCATTTGGCACAGTGGTTTAGAAGCCTCTTGGGTGCCCATATCCCATATCAGAGTATGCGTAAGTTTGAGTTCTGGGTCCTCCTGATTCCACTTTCCTGCTCATGTGCACCTGGGAGGATGCAGGTGATGCTTCAAGTAGTTGGGTCCCTGCCATCCATGTGGGAGACTTAGACTGAAATCTGGGCTTCTGGCTTTGTCAAAGTCTAGCCACAGCCATTGTGGGATGGTCTCTCTCTCTCTCTCTCTCTCTCTCTCTCTCTCTCTCCCCCTTTCTCTCTTGGCTCTGGCCTGGCCCATCTGGGGAGCGAACCAACAGATAGAAGATATCTGTCTCTATCTCTCCCTTTCTATAACTCTGAGTTTCAAGATAAAAAAAGTGAATCTTTTAAAAATGTGTTAATTAAATGTAAGGAGAGAGAGAGAGCAAACAGAAATGCTGAGCTGTGTTTCAAGACTGACATCAGTAGAGAACAGAAGCTGTTTGGGGGAACATAAACTCTAGGTTAAATACGGGAGGTGAGACAGACAGTGTCTAGGCAGTGAGGATTGGAGGACTGAAATCGCCAAATTAAGAGACAGAAGAAGAACATGTGCCTGGGGAAAAGAGAGGGAAACAAGGTCAGCGTTAAGGAGACAGTGGTCCTAACTAACGCCAGAAATGAAGGAGGCAAGAGTGGAAAGGAGTCTGATGCTAACCAAAGGTTGAGGAGAAGGTCAGATTTCTCAAGCTTTCTTGCTTAGTTTTCTCTCCAATTACAAAAAGGAAAAATCCAGAAAATATGAGAGACTGGATGGTACCGGGCACAGAGTATCAAAAGCAGAGAGCTGCTTCAGCCAGTGCCGTGGCTCACTTGGTTATGGGTGCCAGGTTCTAGTCCCAGTTGCTCCTCTTCCAGTCCAGCTCTCTGCTGTGGCCTGGGAAGGCAGTGGAGGATGGCCCAAGTGCTTGGGCCCCTGCACCCGCATGGGAGACCAAGAGGAAGCACCTGGCTCCTGGCTTCGGATCGGCGTAGTTCTGGCCATAGTGGCCATTTGGGGGGGGGGGGGGCGGAAAGGGTGTGAACTAATGGAAGGAAGATCTTTCTCTCTCTCTCTCTGTCTAACTCTGTCAAAAAAAAAAAAACAAAAAAAAAAACAGAGAGCTGCTAGCTATTTTTTAAAACTTTCATTCCACTGCCATTTTCCAATTGATAAAACCATGCAATTTGTTACACTTGTTTTGTCCCACACTCACTGAGTTTCAGATGAGGGCCTAGTCTGGGCTGTCCCACCACCTTCCACCACAACTTCCTGGTCACCACTATTCAAAAGAATGTTTCCCAGTGGTTGACCAATACAAGAACTGTAGAAATACTTTATTTTTTTTCAACAATTTCAATAATAATGTTGGAGACATCTAAGTATCTCACATAAAATGTCTTTCTTCCTTTTTTACCACTTCCTAATAGTTTGAAAAAGTCCATTTCAATGAAAGATATTAAATGTATTCAATAGCCTGTAAGCAATTTTTTAAAAAAAATCTACTTATTCTACTTTGAATTACCTTGTTTTAATAAATTCCAGATGTATACTACACACACACACACGCACACACACAGCCTGTCTGTAAGCCTGTCATTTCAAATAAGAAGGTGGTAAAGGCAAATAGATGGAGTAGTAGACAGCTGATTTCTTTCCAGGGTAAAATTAGGTATATTTTAAAGAAACATAAATTGTTCTTGGCATTACAACTGGGTTTATTCCAACCCAATCATCAGTCTCTATAGTGGGGTCCTTCTTATTTAAGGTATTTCTTCTTGCATTATAAATTTACTGGAGACTTTTATAATTGTTTCCTCTGTATTCCCTCATCTCAGTTTCTCAGGCTTCATTTGGTAATCTCAATGACTGTCTCCAAGGTTATCTAAAGACCACTCATAGAAAAGGGAAACCAATCACTTTGGGAATTTAAGCCTTTTTATGTACATATATGGATCTGGCCATGTTGCTCATAAAACTTGCCCAAAGGACAACAGTTCTTTTCTGTAGCAGAGAGGAGAATAAGATGTTCATGTCCCACATCATAGTCCTAGAATAAATGCCTAGATTCTGTATGACTCTGACCTTATCCAGGCCCATTCATTGCAGATAATTGGGGAATGACCCAGTACATGGGTATTCTCTCTGCCTCTCAAAT
The DNA here is from genome assembly GCF_964237555.1 of Oryctolagus cuniculus. Classification (NCBI taxonomy): domain Eukaryota; kingdom Metazoa; phylum Chordata; class Mammalia; order Lagomorpha; family Leporidae; genus Oryctolagus; species Oryctolagus cuniculus. The sequence continues at coordinate 117,979,594 of NC_091440.1, read as the reverse complement.
AAATCAATGTAAAAAAGAAATCCCTGTAAGAACATTTTCAGGTATGTAGAATATGCAGGAAATACCAAATGGCCTTCTATGGGATAGAAAATCTTTTAAAGTCTATTCATTCCTCTCATTTTATTTTTTACTTAGAACAACTTTGTCAATGCACTTGAAGGATAATTTTAAGATTCAGTATTTTAAGGAAAAAAATCTTTGCATTCCACTTTAGGTGAAAGGAATATCAAAGGAGAAAAAGTCATATATATTTCTCTGATTTAGGGATTTCCAGCCCAATTTTGCATTTTTGTTCATAGAGAAGCTCTTTAAAACAAGTTTCACTGAATTTTTCTCCAGGAACACTTGATGCTGTAGCTTCTTAGTGAGTTGGCAGTCACTTCTGGAGTTAAGTTATTAGGGACCAGCACTGTAGTACAGTGGGTTAAGCCACAATTTACAATATAGGCATGCCACGTCAGAGTACCTGTTCCAGTCTAGACAGCTTCAGTTCCAATTCCAATTCAACTTCCTGTTAATCCACCTGGAAAAGCAGTGGAAGATGGCCAAAATGTTCAGGTCTCTGCCACCCATGTGGGAGACCAGGACAGAGTTCCTGGCTCCTAGCTTTGGCCTGGCCCAGTCCTGGCTAGTGCGGCCATTTGAAGAATTAAGCAGTAGATAGAAGCTTGTGCTCTCTCTCTCTTTCTCTCTCTTTCTCTCCACTCACTAATTCTCCCTCATACCTTTGCTCTGACTTTAAAAAATATAACTGAAACATTTAAAAAAATTAATATGTTTTGTCTTCAAGCAACTTTAAGAGTCACTATCAGTTGTTAGTATTCAAAAAGTATTTGAGGAGATATTATCTATTATTCACAACACTAGAAGGGAGAAAGATCGCTGATTAGGTAATCTTAAAATTAGGTGAGATGTTAGGCCAGAACTCCAGGTGCAGTGGGTCTCATTCAATGTGCCTGAAGAAGACAAGTGAAGCCACTAATCACTCTGATCAAAAAGTAAATAGCATAATTTCAAGAACTAGCACTAGCTATTCCTACTGGTACTAACCAAAAATGCTGTGTTCTTCAGGTTATTGCCAAAAATATACAATCAGAAATATGCTTGACACAAATATCTGATATCATAAAGTAATGGTAAAAATCTCAAATAATTTTTGGAAATGTTGAAACATCAGAAAGAGTAAATCATACTTATAGTTCTAGAATCTTTTGTAGATTTTAAAATATTTCACATACTTTATCTCATGTAGCTCTTGAAATGACTTCTTTTAGGTAAAATTATTATTAATTAATTTCTGCTCAGAGAAGTATGGGGGGTGGTAATCCAGAGAAGGGGCAGAAATTATTTGATTCTAGGGCTTGAGATTTCAAACCCTTCTTCCCTTATGTTATGAACACTTTTTCTCATCAAGCCAATGGCAAAAGATATCCATAAACACATACTAACTTATATTTGGTGACTATTTGTTGGTATATTTTTTTACTCAGGAGAATTAAGGTGACACATTAATTTCATTTAAGGTGCTATTTTTTAAATCATATTCACCTAATGGCTGAACCACAGTTCAAATGCTGTGGATATAAAGTCAATTAATGAACAGCCTCTGCTGCCAAGGAACTCAGCCCTCTGGAAGAAAGACCAGTAAGTCTGAGATTAACACCACTGGGGGACTGATCATGGAGATCTTCACTGTGTCATTAATGCATGGAGAAGAAGGCGTAAACCAGCACTGAGACATGCACATCACTGGGGAGATAAAGCACGGGGCAAATTCTTAAATACTTCCTTATAACAGGGAAGGTGGAGGCAGAGGGATGAGGAGCCAGCACCCAGCTAGGAGGGCACACATGCTCTTTGATTTATTTGACTAAAAACAAGAGAGATAACAGAGGAGAACTTGGGAGATATATGTTCATTTGGATAGGTGTCCCTTGCTTTCCTCTTTGGAGATGACAAGGAAGAAGGTTCTTATTCTTCAGAAGAGTCCATTGAAAGGGGGCTTCAGAGAGTGATGTGCAGAGATGAGGGCTGCCTGGCCAGGGAAGGAGCCCAGGCTGGTCACCATCTGTTTAGCTACGTGTACAAGCAGTGGCCTTGTCGACTGTGGCTTCTCAAGTCCAAGAATACGAGAACTGGAATCGAAATGCCAGCACACAGGGAAAGGGAGGCAGGATGCATGGGAAACTCTTTGAGGCAAGCATCCGGTACGATAGGAAGAACGTGTGACCTCTTCGGGGACAACCTAAAACTGTGGAAGATAACTTAAGCCAGCCGTCTGATGCTGGAGCAGGACAAAATAATGGGGAGAGGACTCAAACAGCAAGAGCTAGGGGTAGACGCAGAAATGGAGGAGAGAGGCTGAAGTGGGGCTGGCTGTCTCTCATCTGAGCATTGTCAAGGCTCTGAGAATTTGGAGTCCAACAACAGAGAGGCGCTAATGGCCTGGTACCCTCATGAAGGAGGCAGCAACCATTCACAGACAACGGGAAAGTGTTGATTCACTCAGAAAGACACTCCTTTTATATGTCCCCCCTAGTTACCTCTGCACCTTAGGAAAGAGCTAAAACCTAGAGCAGGAGATGAATTAGCACCCTGGAGACACACATACAGCCTCCCCTGCCGACTGTGAGCTGAGCAAGTGAGAGCAGGAGTGGAAAAACAAAGGCGCTTCACTCCACCACAAAACTGTTGGGCCATAGGGCAAGGAGATAGAGAGACTGAGAGACAGAGATCTCTGAGTTCTAAAATTGAAAGATCTTTAAAAATCAAAAGTATTCAAGAAGTGGATCTTTAGTGTATAATGGCATCTACTGTATATGGACTCAGTATTCGGCAATAGATTTTATTTTTATTTATTTTTTTCTGTTAATAGATTTTAAATAATCCAGAGTATGGAGGTACACGGACTTGTATTTTGTAATGAGATTTGCTGTCCAGTGGGTGGGAAGTTTGACCTATTGTGGTTGAAGAGAGTGATAAGAGAAAGCAAAACTGGTTCCTAGGATGTCTTAAGTAAACATTGAAGAATGAGCTGATTTCAGAGAGACTCCGGGAGACTAGCAGGAGATAAGCTTAGTCGGGTAGGCGGGAGTCTGAACACTGAAAGGCTATATTGTGCTTAGCGAAAGATGGAGGACTTTGGACTGACAGCTATGGGGAGCCACTGAAAGATTCTGGACAGGGGACAGCCATGTGATTAGAGGGTCGAAGGTACTATTTGGAGACAGAGTAAAGACTGCAGAAAAGCCAAATTCAGCTAGTACAGGCAGGGCTTAAAAAAAAAAAAAAGCACAGCTTTGTTAGCAAATATCTAGATAATTCTCTTGGCAACCACGTCAATAAATTACAATAGTTTCCTCTCAATGCAAAAAAAAAAACAAAACAAAAAAAAAACAAAAAAACAAAAAACCACAAACAAACATAAATCTAGAAACAGTTTCCATTATCTTTAGTGCAAACAGTAAAATTTGCTTGTATTTTTCAACAGTTGTCAAATGATGTTTTGTTAACTGGTTTAAATTTTATGCCTATAAACATCTGTGGAGGAGAATAAATCTAGGGAAGATTTAACTTCACAAAACTGGTAAGACTAATCACTGTTGAATGATATTTTTATAATATCTAGGCAACCAACGCTCATAAAGATATTTGTTTGTTCAGTAACAAACACACTTGTCGAAAGGTATACAGTTTCATTATCATTGCATTAAAGCAATTTACATTGCTAAACTGAAATATTCTCTCCAAGTTCATTTTCAACCCCACAACCAATCTGAAAATATTCAGCAGAAAGAAGGTGGTATTTAATAGAGAAAATTTCCCAATGGTGTCTCCAAAAATGCATGAACAATCCAGTCATAGTCAGAAATGTTTCTGAAAACTGGATGCCTAGTAGAAAAACATTTCTAATCAACATTGCTGAACACGGACATTTTCACTTCATTACCTCATTCATTTGAATCTAAAAACTGAACCTGCTTCCAATATTTAATTTTTTTCTCCTTTAGGGAAAGTAGTGAAAATCTGGAGAAAAACAGGAGGAGAATTTAAACCACATACACTGAGGAAAACATATGGCTGACGCTACTATATGCAATGTGTGCTTCTGAAAGTGCTAAACATTAGGAGACAGGAAAAGAAGAGAAGTCCAGACTTAGCGCAGCTAGCAACTGTCTCAGTTAACTCCTTTGTCTCTATGTGGGGAGATTGTAAAACAAAATCAGGCAAACTTATATTTTCATCTAACTTTAAAACATCATACCATCAATTTATTTTTTCATTTCAGTTTAGCAGAGAATAAAAAAAATCTAAAAAAATAGTTAAAATTCAAGCAAACATATGGTTTAATAAAGGAATCTAATAAATACATCAAGTTATTAGAAAGAAACAAATCAAATAATCAGGATCACAATTAAGTCACTGATTAAAAATCTTTTTAGAATCCAAACTATCAGGGCTGGAATCATGGCTCAGCATGTTAAGCCACTGCTTGAAGTGCTCACAAGCACAGCAGAGTGCCGCTTCCAGTCCTGGCAGCTCTGTTTCCAATCCAGCTTCCTGCTGCTGAGTTTAGGAAGCAGTGAAAGATAGTACAAGTACTTAGGCCCCCATCACCAAGGTAGGATACCAGCATAGAGTTCCTAGCTTCTGACTTCAGTCCGGCCCATCCCTGCCTGTTGTGGCCATTTGGGAAGTGAACCTGTGGATGGAAGGTCTTTTTTCCTCCACCTCTCATTTTCCGTCACTCTTCCTGTGAAATACATAAATCTTTTTCTAAAACAAAACGTTTTCCCTTTGTTTTCCTATTACTAAACCATCATAAAAATTTTACCAAGTAATTTTTATTATGGCAGCTTTAGGGTTATAAATGCTAGATTAGAGATTACACTGTAGTTTTATGTATTAAAAGAGTGTGGTAACTTACATCTCCTAAAATGACAAATGTTCTTATTGACTATTATTTATCCAATTAATCATACATCCATTTCTTCAGTCAGTATTTATTGAGGAAACTATATTCCAGGAACCATTCTAGATGTTTGGAATATATCAGTGAACTAAACAGAAAAAAGATCCCTGCCTTCCAAGAGTTTGTGTTGTAACTGAGGTGGAGAACAAACAAAAATAGTGTATAAACAGAATAATTAACTGCCAGAGGACTTCATTCATAAACTCAATGAATAGCTCACTTCCGTTGTATTCCACATGCACTGAGCAAAAGCATTTCCAACAGTGCAGGAAATAAAGGGCAGTGGAGTCATCAAGAAGGGACCAAGAGCTATTCTCAGAGCCCTCAGTAACTGAGCGAAGGAGGTACAGCAGGGACACAGGCAAATATTATAAAAGGCAGATTATTCCAAGTGGCAAGAAAGCCTTAAACAGGGTATCAGGGGACTCGGGAAGGAATTTTTTATTTAAATAAATGATACGACAAGAAATGAGGAAATGGAATCTTCCATCATAGAAAGGAAGTGCTAATTTTAAAGAGCTTAAATAATTGATGTGACAAGTTGTGCTTAAAGAAAATATTTCAACTGCATAATAAAAATATATTTCCCAAGTTGAAAAATATATTTTTAAAATCTGGCTGATTTCAAACCTCAAAGAATGAAAGCTCTGAGCTTTGACTAATCCAAAAGGAATATTTATATAAGGTTTTATAAACTCCCAGGATCCTTCTTTTGAGACTATTTCCTTTCTGTTATGTACCTCCGCTTTCTGTTATGTCACTTAGCCACTGTTTTTGTGAAGTATAAATTGAAATTCAAATTTAATTTTCATAGTTGGCTTAGAAGTTGTTTCATTTGTTAGTGAAATAGGGCACTCTTAGGTAAAGGTGGAGATCGTGTTAAAACTGCCAATCAAGCAGAAGACCAAATTTTAAAGACTAAATCACCAGTAAAACTCTCAGCAAGAAAGCCCTCCATTGTTAGGCTGATGTTTTCTTAAGGGCTTTAAGAAAAGGTAAATTCAATCTCATTCTCTAAAGAAATGGGTCTCACCTGATTCTATTTTTCTAAAGAACAGATGGACAAAAAGTAAGTCAATGCGGTGACCTTAGAGAAAAGCAAGTGCACAGGCAGAATCCAGAAAGACTTCCAACTCTTGGAGGCAATGGATGAGGCAATAAATATTAGAGTGACGCAGAAACGGTGTTGAGTATTAACAGTTCACTTTGTTATTATGCTTCAAAGCTTGCAAATGTTTTCACCCAACATATTATTTTAACTCAGAACAAGTCTTTACTTTCATTAATCACCGGTTATCTATTAGCCATTGCTATTCATGAAACAGGCTCAACTAAAATAAACTGCTGCCTGTAACTAAATCTTCTAAAGGTTTTTATTTGTTTAAGAGGAAGAGGAAGGGAGGGAGGGAGGTAGAGAAAAAGAAAGGGAGAAGGAGAGACCAACTCTCCTATTCACTGGTTCACTCATGAAATAACTGTAATGTCTAGAGTTGGAGCAAGAAACTTAGAACTCAACCCATGTCTCCTATGTGTAGTCAGAAACCAACGCACTTGAGCCATCACTTGTTGCCTCCAAGGGTCCTCATCACAAGAAGCTAGAATAAACTGCTATAGCTAGGAACCAAACCCAGTTACTCAAATACGGAACACAGGATCCTAACTACCATCTTAACCTCTATGCCAAGCAACTGGCCCTGAACTATGGTTGTTCTGGGTTCTTTCTTATGAAGGAAAGATGGGGAGAAATCTCTGAAATGCCTCATCCGTAAACTCTGAGATTATGAAATGATATAGATGGGCAGTAAAATGAATTCTGTACAAAATACTCTTTCAACTGTTAGAATTTACAAGGTATGTGGGCAACACATGCACTGGGACTTACAAATAGCACTAAGATTCATCCATAGGCTCTATGTGCTTTGGCTAGCCTCTATTTTCAAGGTGAAGGAAGGTTCATGCTTGTGGCACAGCCACACACAGTCCATATAAAGATAGTCTGCTTCTGGGACAATTAGAAGCAAAGTTTAGAATTGAGTCTAATTGTCTGGTTCCTCTACTTTGAGTCATTGTTTCTCTTAGAATCAGTCACTGCTTCTTTTCCAAAGAAAAGAAGAAAATTCCCTAATATTTGTATCTAACAAACATCTACTACATCTACCAAGAGAAAGACTGCAAGTAAGGGTGTTGGACATTTTCTCACTTTGTTCTCCTGCTGCTTGTCTATGCCTTCTTCAATCCGGTTTTTCTATTGTTCCAGATTAATAGTCTTGGATGATAGCCTTGTCCATGTTTCTTCTTTGTCCAGACCTAAAAAGCTCCCTGTGACTTACAGAACAAATGTCAGCCTCTTAACATGACACTTAACAACCTTTTAAATTTGGTCATGACCAGCCTATCTTACCATCATTTCTAGCCTTGGCTTCTGCTGCTCTTCTTACAGAATGCATTTTCCTATCATATCTGCTTATCTAAATGGTATAAATAATTTAGCAATGGAAGCAAAGGCCACTTTTTAAAATGAATCTTAGAGTAAATTGGTTATCCTTTCAACTCCCAGAAACACAAACCTATCTTGCAGTACACAGTGCTTTCTGCCTGAGTCAGGTATTTCTGGATCTGCCTACCATAGTCATTATTCCTCACTGAAGTTGGGGTTTGGGTCTTAAACATCTTTGCTAGCTTTGAAATAGCAACGGATCTCATTCTCAAAAATGAGTTTTCTTAAAAAACTAATAAACAGTACTTGTGAAAAAGTAACTCATTCTAGGTCTTCAGGGAGAAAAATTTGTTTATTTTTAAATTGTTATTTTATTTATGTAAAAAGTAGAGAGACACAAAGACAGGCAGAGGTCTACAATCCACTGGTTCATTTCCAAAATGTTTACAACCACCAGGACTGGGCCAGGACAAGGGCAGAAGATGGAAATTCAACCTGAGTGTCTTATAGAAACAGGGACCCAAGTATGAGTACCTTCACCTGCTGCCTCCCAAGGTGCCCATTAGCAAGAAACTGGAAACAGGAGCAGAGCTAGGACCTGAACCCAGGTATTCTGATATGGAATGTGGACTGCCCAAGTGGTCTGATTCAAGACTGTCCAAGTGGTCTGCTAATGGCTGATTCAGAAAAAAAATTTGACACCAGAAACAAAATGCCGTCAAATCAATTGGTTATTCATCTTTCCAATCATTCATGTATTCAATTTTTTTCATTGCAGATCCTGTGCAAAGTGACAGAAACACAAAATTCAATGGCTTGGTTCCTATTCCTATGGAACTCATTATTTATATGGAAAGACATGAAAGTAATTACAAGGCCAAGGAATCAGACCATGTCGGGACATGGAAGTAGAAAACTTGAATTGTGTCACAGAAATTATTTATTTATTTATTTATTTATTTATTTTGACAGGCAGAGTGGACAGTGAGAGAGAGAGACAGAGAGAAAGGTCTTCCTTTGCCGTTGGTTCACCCTCCAAAGGCCGCCACGGCCTGCGCACCGTGCTGATCCGATGGCAGGAGCCAGGTACTTATCCTGGTCTCCCATGGGCTGCACTCCCTGGCCACAGCAGAGAGCTGGCCTGGAAGAGGGGCAACCGGGACAGAATCCGGTGCCCCGACCGGGACTAGAACCCGGTGTGCCAGTGCCGCAAGGCGGAGGATTAGCCTAGTGAGCCGCGGCGCCAGTCACAGAAATTATTAAAATTCTTTGCAGTAAAAAAATGTTTGAGATGGAAACAAAAGAGCAGAAGAATAGCAGGTATAAAATCAGATTTGGGAATTTTGAGTGTTCATTGTAGCCAGTGTAGAGCATGTTTTAAGATACAAAGGAAGATGAGGTTGGGAAGATTTACCCGAGCCTGATTATGAAAGGCCTTCAATGCTATTAAAAATTACATTTCTTCATGTGGGTATCTGGCAATGGCTAGAGGATGGTGTAAGAGTTATATCAGAAGGCAAAATAAATGATGGAGTAAGAGTAGGAAAGGGAGACCAGAAAATGTTAGAAAATGAATATAACTTCAAGGTTATATTCCTTGAAAAAACAGAATTCCTTTCAATAAAGTTAACTGAGTGAGGGAATACAAAATGGAACAGATTTGAGGGTCATGGAGAAAATGATCATGCTGAATTTGAGATTCATGGAACTTTCAAGTGAAGGCATCTAACAAGTGAGGTAAGTGCCTAGAAATAATGACTGTCTTATCTATTCCACCATGGGTTATTGGGAATAATAAAAATGAAAGTATTTTAAAATTAAAATAGCAAGTGTATAGTCCCATATACTATTCAAATTCTTCTACAATAAAAATTATTATTGTACACTGTTCAAATAGATACAAATATAATTTACAATTTGGCTTATTTACTGGTACATCACAAATCAGAAAGGAGATTGATAAACATAACTAAATTCATAAATTTTAAAAAAATATTGTATTTATTTGAAAGGTAAAGTGATAGAGAGAGAGGGAGAGATGGGGAGAGAGGTCTTCCACCTACTGGTTCACTCCCCAAATGGCTACAATGGCCAAAGCTGGGCCAGTCTGAAGCCAGGAGCTTCCTCCGGGTCTTCCATGTATCTAGGCACATTAGCAGGGAGCTGGATTGGAAGAGGAGCAGCCAGGACTCGAACTGGCACCTATCTGGGATGCCAACCCTACATCTGGTGGCTTTACTCACTTTGCTACAATGCTGTGACTTAGGCCCATAAATTTGTAATTTTTAACTTAAGATTCATCCAGGCTGGTGACTTCAAGTTTCTAGATTGGACTCACCCTGTAACTTAAGCCCCAAGGGCTGATATTTTACAAATCTTCTCTGGGGCTTTATCATGGTTTTCTTCATTTTCTCCTCTGGAATTTGATCCCATTACAGTCACTTTCTTTGTACCACACAAGCTTACTCAAGAACATAGTTGTTTGAAAATCTTACATTAATGTTAAGTTGGTTGCAATCACTTTGTCAGAAGCCCCTGAAGATAAAAATGATAACCTGGAAGAATTATTTTGTTTTCTTTGAAGGAATTATATTAATTTTGTATATTATATGGTAAGAAAGTTTTATATGTAGGGTAAATATTAGTCAACTACAAAATCAGAATGATGAATCTTTTCCAAACATACTTTGAAAATATGCTTCTTAAATATTAAAATACACTCTTGAATAGCTGAGCCCTTGGCAAATAAGGAAAACTGCACTCTCAACTGTACCATACTTAACCGAGGACACTGTGACAGTAGCAGGAGCTGACATCTGAGGTGACTCTTACGGGGCTCACCAAGTTATTTAGGTTTAATCACAAAGATTCTCAAGACAGGAGTCTTTTAGGTCTAAGTACAGGACCTAATATTAAACCATAACATTAAATTGAATTAAATTTGACACAAATTTAGGGCACGTGAATACCACTTCGGGGGGGATATTTGTAATATACATGTTCGAAAAAGGACTTGCATCCATATATACAAAGAAAAAAATTTTTTTTTTGACAGGCAGAGTGGATAGTGAGAGACAGAGAGAAGGTCTTCCTTTTGCCGTTGGTTCACACTCCAATGGCCACCACGGCTGGTGTGCTGCGGCCGGCGCACCGCACTGATCCGAAGCCAGGAGCCAGGTGCTTCTTCCTGGTTTCCCATGAGGTGCAGGGCCCAAGCACTTGGGCCATCCTCCACTGCACTCCCAGGCCACAGCAGAGAGCTGGCCTGGAAGAGGGGCAACCGGGACAGAATCCGGCGCCCCGACCGGGACTAGAACCTGGTGTGCCGGCGCCGCAAGGCGGAGGATTAGCCTATTGAACCGTGGCACCAGCTGAAAAAATCTTTTAAAACTCAATGATAACAACCCACTTAACATAAAAAAGACCTGAGCAGTTTGCTTACCAAAGAAGATATACAGATAACAAAGGAGCCAGAGAAAAAATCCTCATTGTTTTTCAAACAATGAGACACCACATTTATTAAAATTGTAAAATTAAAAAATGGTGGTAGCACTAAATGTTAGTGGGGCACATAGAACAACAGGAAGTGTCACTCATTTTTGGTGGGAGTGCAAAACAATGAAGTCACTTTGGAAGACACAACAGCAGTTTCTTATAAAAGTAAACTTAACCTTACCTCAGGATCCAACAATTATATTCCCTAATATTGATGTAACCGAGTTGATACTTTATGTCTAAATAAACCTGCAGACAGATGGTTAGAACAATTTTATTCCTAAGTATCCAGATTTGGAAGTCATTAAGATGTGCTTCAATAGATGATTGGATAACCCAGCTGTGGTATGTCTACAAAATGGAATGTTAGTCCCCAAAAAACATAGAGGAAACAAACATATTTCTAAGTGAAAGAAGTCTATCTGGAAAGGTATCATACTACATGGTTTCAACTTTATGACACTTCAGAACTGGCGTGTGGGAAGGATGGACGAATAGGTGGAACACAGGATTTTTAGAGCAGTGGAACTTGTTTGTATGGTACTAGTATTGTTACACTTGACATTATGCATGCGGCAAAACCCTTGGAACCATTCAACAGAAGGAGTGAAGTCAATGTAAACTATGGACTTTGGTTAATAATAACGTATCAGTATTGGTTCATCAATTAGAATAACTATTCTTTATCAACAGGAGATGTTAATAATAGATGAGAGTAAGGTGAAAGAGGCATAATATTAGGGAACCCCTGTACTTTCTGCTCAATTTCTCTATAAAGTTAAAACTGATTTAACAATTCTATTAATATGAAAACAATGGTACAAGTTATTACATTATTTTTACTGTAAGAATATAAATAAATAGTATGAGAATGTGAGGAATTTCTTAAAAATTCCAACTTGAGGTGTTTATGAAGGATCCTTGGAGGTGGTAAGATTTAAAGTGTGCTGAACAATGATTTAAATTAAACGAGAACAATTAAAACAAACATGCACTATTTTATCAGGTAACATTTCATAAACATAACTGTGGAATGATAGTCATTCAGACTGGGTTGTGCTGGGCTATATTCAGATACCAATTTGGCACAGAAGGCAAAGACAGCTTATTTTAAATATTATTATTTTTCTTCTATAATTTATTCCAATGTAATTATAATTTTTCTCACTGTTTAAAAGGTGTGGAAAAAATAGATACACCAAATATCTAGTCATGAATATTTGTGAAGATGCTAAAATTAACATAATCTCTTTCATCTTGGAACTATTCTGCCCTTTCCTAATGCTGCTATCTTTAACCATGACATTTTTCTCTTTCTCTTTACTGCCCAAGTTTTCTAGAAAGTGAGCTCTAATAGTGTATTATTACACATGCATTCAAAGGTCCTGCTTTTATTGTTTTTCTTCCTATTTATTAAATTCTTACCCCTACTGATTGGTTTTCTTGAAATCTGCTCTACTCCCAGAATTAAAATATAAAGGATCCCTCTACTCTATTTCCCTCTGTTTTGGTTACAACCTCTGCACTGATTGTTGTGCAAGTAGGAAAAAGTCTTATGGGACCTCAGAGCCTACTAGAATTCAGGAGCAAACAGCCTGTCTGCTGTAACAAGCATAAAGAAGCAGTAAGGGGGAAACTGATGATGGAAGGCTGGGCCGCATGTGAGACATGGTAGTAATAACCAATGTTGTCTGACAAACCAGCTGAGAAGAAAGCCTAGAATTCAAGGGCTGGTACAAAATTACAGATCAGGAAAGGAAACATGTGAAGTAGATTAAGGACTGAACTGTAGAAGATTTTATTCACCATGCTAAGGTATTTGCCCTGTTACTAATGAATACAGTCAAAAATTTTATATGTGTGCATGCAGGTCTAAATGGGTTTGCTCAGATTCTATATTAAAGTAAGCAGCTTTTTAAACAATTATTCCATTAGTGCCAGATAATATTTAAATGGTGATATCTAATAATAAATCAGTAAATATTCTGTATTCCCAAATCATCTCTCTCATTGAGCCTCTCTCATTGAGGGGCTCTGGCCCCTCTCGTTTCTTCTATTTCTTCCTGTTAGAGAGTAGTATCTTCCCTCCAGGTGCACAAAGGGTTAGTCTACTCTTCTTTCTAAAATCTCTGACCTTGGTCACTCATTCTATTAAAATCTTAATCATAGGAAAAAGTATAAATACCTACTTTATTTTTTTAAGATTTATTTATTTATTTGAAAGTCATATTTACAGAGAGAGGAGAGGCAGAGAGAGAGATAGGTCTTCCATCCGACGGTTCACTCCCCAATTGGTTGCAACAGCCAGAGCTGAGCCGATCCGAAGCCAGGAGCCAGGAGCTTCTTCTGGGTCTCCCACGTGGGTACAGGGGCCCAAGGACTTGAGCCATCTTCTACTGTTTTCCCAGGCCATAGCAGAGAGCTGGATGGGAAATGGAGCAGCCAGGTCTTGAACCAGGATGTGGGTGCTTCAGGTCAGGGCGTTAACTGGCTGCGCCACAGCGCAGGCCCCATAAATACCTACTCTAAAAACTGGTTATTTTAACCAGGATTCTCAGTGAGAACCCATAACTACATTTATTGATGCTAACACAAATGCATGGATGGTTTAGATATAACAACTGATTTTTACAATTTCTTTCAAGGAATGCATGTCCACACATTATCAAGCTATGTGCCCCAACTATGATTCTATCAGTTTTGATTAAAATTGTGGGGGAAAAAAAAAACCCAACTATTCTCAAATCGCTTCTAGCACACGATAGCATTCCATGACCTTTAGGTCTTTGTTCAAATGTCTTTTATTTTAAGGATACATTAACTAGGGTCATTCTATTTAAGACTGGTATTTTTCAGGTATGCTAAGATATCCATGTCTCAAATCAGAGTATCTGAGTTTAATTCCCAGCTCTGAGTCCTGACTCCAGTTCCTGGTAATGTGTACCCTGTGAGGCAGTGGTGATGGCTCAAGTAATTGGGTTCTTGTCATCCATGTGGATACCAGGATCAGGCTCCTGGCTCCAAGACCTGCCTTGGTCAGTTATTACAGATACTTGGGAAAAGACCGATGTATAGGACGTCTCTCTGTCTCTGTATCTCAAAACAAAAACTGATACTTTGTTACACTCCCAATTCAAGGAACACCAATACTTTTTTTCTGTGTGTTCTTTCTTAAGTCTTATATTTTACATTTTAATAAAAATTATCTGAAGATAACTACAAACACTTACCAGTAAGATCTCCACAAAAGCAAGATGTTTTAGGTTTCAGTTTTTTGCCCATTGCTTTATCCTCAGTATCTAGAATAGTGTCTGGTAGATGGAGACGCAAAGTGATTATCTGCTGAATAAAATAATGTAACAATTCAGAGACAACAAGAAGCTCAGGACTTTAAATTGTTAACTTCCTTACACTACATCTTCAGGTATAATCAAATAACTGACCTAAAATATATACCAGGGAAAGTTCAAATTATATCATTTCTTTGACAATTATCAATTTTTTATATAAAATGTTAATCAGAAAATCAGATCTAAAACGGACCATCCTGAATGGTGCAAAAGAAAAGAGGAGCCTTGGGACAAAAGATCAGAATGAAAATCAGCAACAAAGGAAATATAAATGAATGTACATAATACAGGGTTACCATCAGTGACAAAAATGTCAACTGACAGTACGTAATTTGATTATTTCATTTTTCCAGATGTTGTCATCTAGACAAAATGTACTCATCATGTGTGTGCTGACTGAATTTGCTATAAGCTTGAGTATAAGCCAGCTCATTTGTAGCCTTTGGTAGACAGATTTGAGAATGTGAAATCCTCAGGGTGTTTAAAGACAACATGGCAGGATATCCTCCCTTGGAATCTCAAATCAGTCATTTTGTTAAGAAAATTTAAAACATTTCAGTTCTGCATTTTAAATAAAGCTAACGAAACCTAGATCTCATTGCAAGAATTTACTAAATTACCTCTGGCCAGATGGCTTCAATGTCCCAAATTTCCTTCCTATGCTGATCTTTGATGATCCTCAGCTGTGCTGGCTGGCGTGTCCGTTTAACCTTCTCTCATTATGCTGTCATTCTGTGAAAGGGATTCTCCACAGATCAAACCCTAAACAAATCTTTTTTCATATAATTGAATCCAGAAAGAAAATTTAAATACTATATATGCAAACAATAACTAAGCACAAGCTTTAGAAGATTAAAATATAAAATGCAAGTTTTGTATAAGAAAATTATTTTGTATTTGTTTAAAAATTGTCCTATCAGAGATGTATAATTGCAGATAATAGTTAAGAGCATTATATACTGAGTTCCTGGCAAAGTTCCTTGCCATGCATTCATTATTTTTCACACCATGCCTCATTAAAGAAAATATTTTTGATACCTGACCCAGTTTATATATACAATTAATGAATATGAAAATTATGCCAACATATATAATTAATAGATGCTTGCTGACTGATAGAATACTTATATCTATAAAAATTTTCTTGCCGGCGCTGCGGCTCACTAGGCTAATCCTCCGCCTAGCGGCGCCGGCACACCGGGTTCTAGTCCCGGTCGGGGCGCCGGATTCTGTCCCGGTTGCCCCTCTTCCAGGCCAGCCCTCTGCTGTGGCCAGGGAGTGCAGTGGAGGATGGCCCAGGTGCTTGGGCCCTGCACCCCATGGGAGACCAGGAAAAAGCACCTGGCTCCTGGCTCCTGCCATCGGATCAGCGCGGTGCGCCGGCCGCAGCGCGCTGGCCGCGGTGGCCATTGGAGGGTGAACCAACAGCAAAGGAAGACCTTTCTCGCTGTCTCTCTCTCTCACTGTCCACTCTGCCTGTCAAAAAAAAAAATAATAATAATAAAAAATTTCTTATTACCATACAGGTTTCTTCTGTCATTCTTTACCACATGCAGCATCCATCTTTAATAGCCAGAAATCGGTTTTTGGAATACTTTTTTACTCACTATGTACTTCTAGACTCACTGAGGAATGTTTACAGATTCCAGAATTACTCTAGTTATCCCTTCTATCACCCAACAACCAGCTCACACCTCCATTCTACTCTTTAGCTCCACTTGCTGTGTAGAGGTTTGTTCCTGCAAGCACTTCCTGTCCTCCACTTTGGTACTTTCTTCCAAGGATGGGCCCAGGTAATCCCCCAACTCCCCAGAGCACTGTTAAGACCAGCCAACATAATTTAACAAGATTCTACTAATGGTGTAGGTAGAAACATCCAAATTTTAATATTCATGGAAAGCATGTACACATAGACAAACACACAAATAAGACACTTGACATTGGATTAAACATGAGATTTCCCAGAATTCTTACATCAAGCTACTCTGCAGGTATGCTTGGATAATTCTCAATTGAGCTTCCAG
This sequence comes from Oryctolagus cuniculus, assembly GCF_964237555.1. Classification (NCBI taxonomy): domain Eukaryota; kingdom Metazoa; phylum Chordata; class Mammalia; order Lagomorpha; family Leporidae; genus Oryctolagus; species Oryctolagus cuniculus. The sequence goes on along the minus strand of NC_091440.1, from coordinate 117,963,316 downwards.
CCAATGATGACATTACAAGGGCCACCATCTCTCCCTCCCTATTTATTCCGATCAAAGACTCCAAACAACCACTTGCAGATGTTCTCCGAAGATGGGTACTTGCATTTTGCTTGGGGAGCAGATGGACTCCTGTCAATTCATCCTACAGTAAAACTGACACGTTTTAATTTTTATCCCTTAAAGAATAGCATTTGTCTTGAATTTTCTCATTCCAGAATAGGATTTTGACTTTATCTTTGCATAACCTACAGGCCATTTTTTTAAACTTCTATTTAATGAATATAAATTTCCAAAGTGCAGCTTATGGATTGCAATGGCTCCCCCCCATAACTTCCCTCCCACCTGCAACCCCCCCATCTTCCGCTCCCTCTCCCCTTCCATTCACATCAAGATTCATTTTTCAATTCTCTTTATATACAGAAGATCAGTTTAGCATATATTAAGTAAATATTTCAACAGTTTGCACCCACACAGAAACACAAAGTGAAAAATACTGTTTGAGTACTAGCTATAGCATTAAATCACAATGCACAGCACATTAAGGACAGAGATCCTACATGAGGAGTAAGTACACAGTGACTCCAACCTACAGGCCATTTAACAACTAAACTATTTCTTCCCCAAAGAAAGATTGTATCATCCCTCCATTCTTTCTCAATTTTGCAACAACACTGACATCTATCCTCCCACATACACACACTGACACTGGTGTGAACAATTACGGAAGAATGGTTTACTGTCCACCTGGACCATAAGCATATTTTCTGGACACATGGGACAAGCCCCTACATTCTATCAAGATACGCTATAGCTATAGCTTTCAAAATATTAGCACAACATGTTTATTCCTAAGAAAAAAGTAAAATAAGAATTTTATGAACACATTTTCAAACTTCTTTAAATAATGTCAGAATAACCATTTCTTTTAGATTTGATGCATTTGAAAACTTTGGAGAAAATGTCAAACAAACGGATCCCTAACAGCTGGAAAATTCATTGCCTCAGTGTTTCTAAACATTGGCTGTATATTTAAGTCACCTGGAGAAGTTTTAGAAAACACTGATCCTGGGGATGTGTCCCTAGCAATGTTGTTTTGTGTGGTGCAGTGGGACCCCAAGAATCAATATTTAGGTAAAAAGCTTTCCAGGTGGTTTTCCATGCAGCCAAGATTGAGAACGTCAGCATGACATGAATCCAATGTGCATTTGAGAGAGGGGAACTACAAATTGTCAATGGATGGTAATTCTACTAAATGCTGAGAAAGACTCAAAAGGAAGTTCAACATATTCTCTGCTTTTGATCAAGAAAATCTTTTATTCAACATCTGAAAAAAAAATTCTGTCTCTCCTAGAACAACTAAAACCTTCTACTATGATTTCTAGAAACTCAAATTGAAATATAAAAATTATATCATTTACTTTCAGAGAAGAAAAGCTCTTCTAAAATTTTACATTAAAAAAACCTTAGGGGCTGGTGTGGTGGCACAATGGGTTAAGCCCCTGCTTGTGAGGGCAGTAGGCCAAATCTGAACACTGATTTGAGTCACCTCTGCTCTGCCTCGGATCCAACTCTCTGCCAATACACCTGGAAAGGAAGATGATACCTCCCACTCAAGTGAGAGAACCAGTTGAAGTTGGGCTCCTGACTTTGACCTAGCCCAGACCCAGCAGTTTTGGCCATTAATGGAGTTTTAACCAGTGGATGGAAACTAACTCTCCTCTCTCTCTCAGTCTCTTTTTCTCTCTGTCACTCTTTCAATTAAATAAATAAAATCTTTAAATAAAAATGTTGTAACTAATGAATGAATTCAGTAAATCTTCAGAAGGCAAAACCAACATACAAAACAGTAATATTTCACAAGTGATGTAATTGGAAAAGTATTCAAGAAAACAATCCCATTTATAAAGGATAAAAAATACCTACACATAAATTTAACCAAGAATGTCAAAGATCCAAAGATCTGAATGTTAAAACTACAAAATGTTGATGAATGAAGTTGAAGATGACAAAAATGAATAGAAAGATATCTACAGTTCATGGATAGGAAGAATGATACTGCTAAATCACCCAAGTACCCAAAGCAATATATAGATTCAATGCAATCTCTGTAAAAATCCCTGTGGCATAAATTAGATCATATAGTTTTTATTTTCCTATGGCTGAATTATTTCATTTAGTATAACACCTTCCAGTTCTCCATGTTTTCAAATGACAGTTTTTTTTAAAAAAAAAAGCTGAGTAATACCCCAGTGTATGTGTGTCTGTCTCTATGTGTATGTGTATACACACACACACACACACACACACTATATTTTCTTTATCTTATCAGCCCATTTAGGTTGCTTCTGTATTTTGGCTATGGTGAATGCTGCTCCAGTGAACATCAAAGTGTAGATAACCCTTTGAGATACAGATTTTATTTCCTTTGGATGTGTACCCACAAATAAGATTGCTGGGTCATATGGTAGTTCCATGTTTAATTTTTTGAGGAACTTGTATACTATTTCCAATAATGTGTACTAATTCAAATTCCCATAAACATTGTATAATGGTTACTTTTTCTCCATACCCGCTACAAAACTTATTATTTTTGGTCTTTGTAATAACGGTCATTATAACAGGTGTGAGAAGACATCTCATAGCAATTTTGGTGGGGATTCACCTGTTGATTAGTGACATTGAGCATCTTTTCATATATATGTCGACCATTTGTACACCTTCCTTTGAGAAATGTTTACTCTGTTCCTATTTTTAAATCAGGTTTTTGCTTTTCTGCTATTAAATTGTATCAGATTCTTATATATTTTGGATTTAATCCCTTATCAGATACATTGCTTGCAAATATTTTCTCTCATTCTACAGATTGACTTTTCACTTTGTTCATTTTTTTCCTTTATTGTGCAGAAGCTTTTTAGTTTAACAGAATCATACTGTTTTAATTCAATGAAGTCCTATTTTCCAGTGTGTTTGGTGTCATATCCAAAACATCATTGCCAAGGCCAATTCCAAGCAGCTCTAGTGTATATTTTAGCCTAATAGTTGTATGGTTTCAGGCAGATGCTACATCTAAGACTTTGATACATGCTGATTTTCCTATATTATACAAGACCAGTTTCATATTTTTGCATGTGGATATCAAATTTGCCCATCACCACATTTGAAGAAGCTAACATTTCCCCATGTGTGTCCTTGACTCTTGTTGAAGATCAGTTGTCTGTAAACATGTCAATTTCTGGGCTCTCTATTCTCTTTTTATTGATCTACATGTCTGTTATTATGCCAGTGCTGCATGGCTAATAGCTTTGAAATACATGTTAGAATCAGGCAATGTGATGCCTATCATCTTTTGGCTCTTAGTTCATACTGCATTGACTATTCAACATCTTCTGTGGTCCAGTATACATTTTAGGAATGCTGTTGACTGTTTCTATGAATGCCACTGGAGTTTTAGATGGAGTTGCATTGGATATGTCAATAACTTTTTATAGTATGAACATTTTAAAGATATTAAAATATTTAAAGATACTCTTCAAATTCATGAGCATTGGTTATTTTTACATCTATTTATGACTTTTTAAAATTCCTTCAACAAAGTTTTCAAAGTTTCAGTACACAGGTCTTTCACATCTTTTGTTAAGTTTATTTTTTTTAAAAAAAGATTTATGTACTTGAAAGACAGAGTTAGGGAGAGAGATAGAGACAGAAATAAAGAAAGGTTTTCCATCTGCTGGTTTACTCCTCAAATGGCCGCAATGGCCTGAGCTGAGCCGATACAAAGACAGGAGCCAAGAACTTGTTCCTGGTCTCCCACAGAGGTGTTGGGGCCCAAGGACTTAGACCATCCTCTGCTGGTTTCTTAGGCATATTGGCAGGGAGCTGGATTGGAAGTGGAGTTGCCCAGACTTGAACAGGTGCCCATACAGGATGTCAACACTGCAGGATGGGGCTTTATCCCACTGTGCCACAGTGCTGGCCCCATTCAGTTTATCCCTAAATATTTTATTCTTTTTGTTACTATTGTAACTGGATTTATATTAATTTATTGTCCATATAGTTTATTAGTGTTTAGATATGCAACAGAAACTTTATTATTAGTTGTAACAGATTTTTGTTGAGTATAGATCTTAAGATCATACATCTGTAAAGATAATTTTATTTTGTCATGATTTACATGGCTTTTCTTTTTCTTGTCTAATTGTTCTGTGTAGTTCTTCTAATACTATGTTCAATAGAAGTAATGGAATGGGCATCTTGCTTTGTACCAGATATTAGAGGTAAATTTACCAGTTTTCCCCCACTGATGATGTTAGCTGTGGGCTTTTGTCTGTTTTTATATTGAAGTAAGGCTTTTCTATCTCCATTTTGTTGAAATTCTTCTAATAAATGGCAGTTGAATTTTGTCCAATGCATTTCCTCAATCAGTTAGGATGGTTGTATTGTGTGTTCTGAGGTTTTAACTTTTCATTCTGTTAATAACATACCCAGAATGTGTTTAGTTTCCATACATTTGCAAATTTTCCCACTCCCTTAATGTTGAGTTCTAGTTTCATTTCATTACAGTCTGAAAAGATAATTTGGATGCTCTCAATCTTCTTAAACTTGGAAATGCTCCTTTTGTGGTCTAACAAGCAGTCTATCTTGGAGAATGCTTGATTTTCATTAGGAAAGAATGAATATTGTGCAGTTGACAGAAAATTTCTGTATATGTTAGGCCTATTTGTTACGTACTACTGTTCAAATCAGCTGTTAGTTGATTTTCTGTCTGGATGTTCTATTCATTAATGGAAGAGAGGTCTGATGCCTGCTACAATAATATATTGTTTTTACTTTGAGGTGGGGGGAGAGTGAGTATATCTGCTTCCATCACTAGTTCACTTCCCAAATGTGCACAATCGCTAGGGCTAGGTTGTGCCAAAGCAGCAATATGGAGCTCAATCCAGGTCTCCCACAGAAACCCAACACTTGAGCCATCATTGTTGCCTTCCAGGGTGTGCATTAGCAAAAAACTGGAGTAAGGAGCCATTAGGAATTCAATCCAAGTTCTCTGATATGGGATGCAGTGCCTTACTGCTATACTACATACCCATTGCTGAAGTCTCTTGCTTTTATAATATTGCTCTTAATTTTTCCCTTTGGATTTATCAATATTGACTTTACATATTTAGGTGTGTGTGTGTGTGTGTACATATTTAATAATATAATAAGTATAATTGTTAGATCTTCCTGTTGAACTCATCCTTTTATCTTCTTTTTAACCTTCTTACAACTGCCAACTCTACTTTCTTAAGTTACCATTTGCATGGAGTATCTTCTTCTACCCCTTTGCTTTCAGCCTCTGTGTGTCCTTAAGTACAAAGTGAGTCTCTTGTAGACAGGACATCCAAGTGTACCTTTTTTAAAAAATTTTATTTGAGAGGCAGAGAGGGGCAAGAAGGGGGTGGTGAGGAATCTCCCCTTCACTGATTCACTTCTTACATGCCCACAATGGCTGGGGCTGAGCCAGGACAAAGCTGGGAGAGGGAAATCCAATTCAAGTCTTACGTGTGGGTGACAGTGACCCAAATACTTCAGCCATCAGAATCACACAAGTTCAGAGTTTATATTAGGCTTTGTTCTTGGTGTTGTATAGTCTACGGGTGTTGTATAGTCTACTGCCTATTCATTCTTCTTTCCACACCAGTCCTTGGCAACCACTGATCTTATTGTCACCATACTTTTGCCTTTTCTAAAATGTCATGTACTTGGAATCATCCAGTATGTAGCCTTTTGAGCTTTGTTTTTTTTTTTTAAACCTAGTAATACGTACTTTAGTTTCCTTCATGTCCTTTCATGGCTTAACACTTGCTCCTTTTTAGCACTGAACAATATTCCATTGTCCATATATGCCAGTTTATTTATTATTGACTTACTGAAGCATAGCTTGCTTCCTTCTGAGTTTTACCTATTATAAGTAAAGCTGCTACAAGCATTCATGTGCAAGTTTTTGTGTGGATATAAATTTTCATCTGCTTTGGATAGATGGAATATGATTGCTGGATTGCACCATAAGAGTATGTCTAGTTTCATGAGAAACAGCCCAACTGTGTTGTAAACTGGCCACACCATTTTGCATTTCCATCAGCAATGATGGAAAGATGACTCCCTGTTTGCACATTCTCAATAACATTTCATGTTGTCAGGATTCTGAATTTGGGCCATTCTAGTAGGTGTGTGTTGGCATCTCTTTAACTCACATTTCCATGCTCAATTGATTTGGAGCACTTCTTATGTACTTATCTGATAACTGTGTAATTTGCTTCTTAAATTAATTTTTAATTTTTAATTAGTTTTAGTTTTTAACAGATTCAATAAGGTTTGTAGATGAAATTCTAAGAACATAATGCTATTCACTTCCTCCCTGTCTGTCCCCACCTCCTTTCTCCCTCTCACCCTCCTTTCTTGTCCCTTTTTAGTTTTTAAATTTATATTAAAGATTCTTAAAACTCCCCTGAATAAGAATTTTAATGAGTAAAAAGCAAAAGGACCTAGTTTATTTGTTTATAGCCACTGTATAACTTCTTTGAAGAGGTATCTGCTAAGCTCTTTGGCCCATTTTCCATGAAGTCCTTGAGCCCATCCTCTTTCCAAGTTTCTTCATCATTTGAATAAATGAAGTGCTCACTTCATATGAGAATCATTTTGAACTTTAAGAAAATTATACTTTGACAGTTTTTGAGGCCTTACTTAAATACCCAGGTGAGCCCATGTTCCTAAATCAGTAAGACTCAGTTGCCCAAGAAATGCATTTCATGTTTTAAGCAGAGTACATCAAAGTATACTTCAAAAAGCAATGAAAATTAACTCTGCTGAACCCTGTTTTATTACTGTTTTAATTCCTCATTCTATAATTCTACTTCTTACATAAGTTATTTTTTCTCTTTATTCATTTCTTTTATTTATTTGAATGGCAATGAGACACACACAGAGACACACACACACACACACAGATCGCCTATCTGTAGGTTCACTTTCTAAATGTCCCAGCAGCCAGGGCTGAACTAGACCAAAGCCAGGAGCCAAGAACTCAATCTGGATCTCCCAGGTAGTTGGCAAGGACCCAGCTAGTTGAGAACTAGGGGTGGAGCTGGGAGTTGAGGCTCTCCAATATGGCATGCAGGCATCCCAAGCAGAGTCTTTTCTGCTATATCAAACATCCACCCTGAATAAATCTATTTTCTTGTAGTTTGTGTCAATCGGCAAAGAATGAAAATCTGGTTTCATGATCTATTTTCTTGAAAAATACAATTTATTAACAACTCTTAAATAATACCAGTGCATAGAAATGGGAATTTATTCTCTAATGGGAGAGAGATCTTAGACAATCTGAAGTACTAGCATTTTATGTTGGAATACTTGACTATTTGTGGGTTCAAATCAATTAAAAAAAACTATTCTTGCTTACAGGAAAAGAGAAAAGCATTTGGAGATCTGGATGAGTGAATTGTGTATGTGAATTTTTGTTGAAGTCTGACCTGAGTCTAATGTTATACACTGAGTCTATAAAGTCTCTCTGTGTTTCACCATGACTGAGAAAACCTCGACCCTTCAATATGTATGAAATATTGTCTTACTCCAGAGGACACTGATATAGTAGACGCAAAGTCTCTAACAATAAATGAGATCTGTTCTTATACAGGGAGTAGAAATCACGGACCAATTCCAAACATGAATATAAAGAAAATAAAGAAAGAAAACGTCTTGTATTACAAATTTAAGAAACTAATTTACCAAATTCACTAGCTCATAAGCATCTTATTTTTAATAAGAAGGAAAGTGAATCTTGGACAAAACAGATCAGTTTGATAACTATGGATTTGTAACCCAGAAGTAATTTCTCAAGTCTATCAGCATAGAATAAAATTTTAAGAGATACAATAGTATTTAGATAGCACTTGAGCTGTTTTCTCTCAGTGGGTTGGTTAATGTGAGCTTCCTCAGTTTTTTTGTAGTTTAGTGATTGGAAAAGGAAATCTCATCCCCTATATATCTTTTTAAATTTATCTACTCAGAGGTCTATTTGTGCCACAGGTCCTGACAATTTCTAAGATATGACATTGAGACATTGGTTATCAAACAGTAAATTTTGTCTGGGTAAATCATTAACAATATAAATCTGTGTTAGAGACTGCATACCATAAAGGAAAATCCCAGAGATTTAAAATATCCCCACTCTGAATATCTTCTCACACTTGTTGGATATCTTCCATAGATTTCCCTCATTTCTGTAAGTCTTAGAAGCAGAGTCAGTGACTACCTTTGCTCTGGGCTATCTTTCCAGGATATTTATACAGAAAACTGCCTTTATGATAGTGTCTCACCACAGCTAAGATATATTTGTTTACAAGCCAGTATTATAAAGATGTATTACTCTGAAACAGATTTCAGTTCTCTTCCTTACAGTCCAGTATGTAATATTTACGCTTCATAAACTCTAGTTCCTCAGCTGTGATGCAAGTACACGCTACACACAACACCCAGCATCTTCTTGGATCCTTCTATACTGGTCCATTTGTAGATTACTGCTTTATTATTTGACTTTCATCTAATTTCATATACTTTAACTTTTTAGTAATTTTATTTTCACAATTCTGGTATTTGTCTTGCATAACTAACTATTTTAATATTTTTGTTTAATGTAATAAAAAGCTACACATAAAGACAGCAAGTTGTCTTAGGCCATTACAATTTTAACTTAAAATAGAAATTTAGAAGAAATTTAAATGTCAAGAAATTTGAGATTTCTCACCTAAATCTAATCTGGGTATTAAAATTCATCAGTTCTCAGCAAAACATTATTTCTAAGAAAAAGAGTAAATGGCTTATTTCTGTGTGTATGTGCATATATTTATAAAGCAATGCTGTGAGCCAAAAAGTAAATTTATTATCAATAATTTTCTGCTATTATTTGGATGTAATTTATTCTCCAAAGCTTTCTGTGCTGGGTCCCCAGTGTTATGAAATGTTTAAGAGTGGGAGATCATTTGGTCATGGAGGCTCTGCTCTTAAGAATGGATTAAGGTGGTACAGCACTGTGGCATATTAGGCTAAGCCTTCAGCTATGGTGCCAGCATCCCCCATGGGGGCCGGTTCGTGTTCCGCTGCTTCTCTTCCGATCCAGTTCTGTGCTTATGGCAGTGGAAGATCGCCCAAGTGCTGGGGCCCTTGTACCTGCATGAGAGACCTGGAAGAAGATTCTGGCTCCTGGCTTTGGATCCACTCAGCCCTGGCTGTTATAGTCGTTTGGGGAATAAATGAGCGATGGAAGAACTCTCTCTCTCTCTCTTTCTGTGTCTGTAACTCTACCTTTTAAAAATGTAAATAAAATCTTAATAAAAAATTAAAAAAGAATGGATTAATGCTATTACTTTGAAGAGGATGAAGTATGGTAAGAACCAATTATTGTTCTCAAGAGCAGGATGTTCTAACACAAGCCACCCTATGTATTTCTCTTCTGCATGTGGCCAGCTCTCTCTCTACTCTGTCATGTTGTGGACACAGAAAGGCTGGCTCCCTCATAGGACAGCACCTTGCTGTTTGTCCTCTCCTGCTACCAGAATCATGAACCAAATAATTCTGTTTAATTATAATCAACAGTGGGTATTTTGTTACAGTTCATCAAAACAGAGTAAAACATTTTCTCTGCTTTTATTTAAAAGGAAAACATTTTCCAAATTTTTTCTTGTCATCTAAGAGGACAGTTTTAAAACATTTCTGTATGTGTTTTTCTGTTTATTCAACTATATTTTTATATTTCTTCCTTTATTTAAATGTGCATGTATTAATTATTTTTAAAGATAGTTTATTTACTTATTTTACAGGGAGGGAGAACAAGAAAAAGGCAGAGAGATGTGTTCACTCTCCAAATGGCTGGGAGATGGGAATTCAGTCCAGAATTGCCATCTGAGTGGCAGAGACCAAACTACTTGAGCCATCAGAGCTGCTACAAAGAAACTGAATTAGCAGAAAGCAGAGCGAGGCCATGAATCCAGGTTCTCCGAGATGGGATGTGGGTATGCCAAGCAGTGCCTTATCCACTAGGGTAAACATGCATGCTGAAATCTTAATAATTTCCACCACCACCCCAAATCATGTGACAGGAAATATGACAAACTATTTAGGCAGCCAGAGATAGTTTTCAAATAGAAGAGAATAAAATTAGGAGTAGGAAGAAAATTAGTGAAGGCATCATTGATGGAGATTCTGCTGTGTCATCTTGGAGGTCTCTTTTTTCCTTCTTTTTTGTTTTCCTTTGCGTATAAAGAGGTTAAGAGTTTAAGATTCTCCAACTTCTTGGCATTTGGTTAGAATTTTCTATGTTTCTTAAAGAGCAATAATTTGCATTTATTTTCTCAAATTATCACATTTTATTTTTTTTTAACTTTTATTTAATGAATATAAATTTCCAAAGTACGATTTATGGATTACAATGGCTTCCCCCACATACCGTCCCTCCCACCCACTACCCTCCCCTTTCCCACTCCCTCTCCCCTCCCATTCACATCAAGATTCATTTTCGATTATCTTAATATACAGAAGATCAGCTTAGTATACATTAAGTAAGGCTTTCAACAGTTTGCTCTCACACAGAAACATAAAGTGAAAAATAATAGATGATTTTTTTTAAATGATGATGAAATCAGATCAGACCTATTGTCATGTTTAATCCCAGTGAGAGTCAAGTTGGGAATTGATAATTTCTTTTTTTTTTTTTTTTTTTTTACAGAGGATCAGTTTAGTATACATTAAGTAAAGATTTCAACAGTTTGCACCCCCATAAAAACACAAAGTGAAATATATTCTTTGAGTACTCGTTATAGCATTAAATCTCAATGCACAGCACATTAAGGACAGAGATCCTACATGAGGAGTAAGTGCACAGTGACTCCTGTTGTTGACTTTACCAATTGACACTCCTGTCTATGGCATCAGTAGTCTCCCTATGCTTCGGTCATGAGTTTCCAAGGCTATGGAAGCCCTCTGAGTTCTCCGACTCTTATCTTGTTTAGACAAGGTCATAGTCAAAGTGGAGGTTCTCTCCTCCCTTCAGAGAAAGGTACCTCCTTCTTTGAAGACCTGTTCTTTCCACTGGGATCTCCCTCGCAGAGATCTTTTGCCAGAGTGTCTTGGCTTTCCATGCCTGAAATAGTCTCATGGGGTTTTCAGCTGGATCCACATGCCTTAAGGGCTGATTCTGAGGCCAGAGTGCTATTTAGGACATCTGCCATTCTATGAGTCTGCTGAGTATCTCACTTCCCATGTTGGATCACTCTCCCTTTTATTTATTCCATTGGTTAGTGTTAGCAGGTACTAGACTTGTTTATGTGCTCCCTTTGACTCTTAGTCCTTTCATACATTATCCCTCTTAGTAGTTTTTTTGTCTGTTCTACTTAATATGACTGGTTTAATTCTGTAATTAATACACAGTTATTCTTAAGTGTTAAAAATTAACTGAAATGTGATCCCTGTTAAACATAAGAGTGGGAATAAGAGAGGGAAGAGATGTATAATTTGGGACATGCTCAAGCTGACTTGCCCCAAATGGTAGAGTTAAAAACATACCAGGGGATTCCAATTCAATCCCATCAAGGTGGCATGTACCAATGCCATCTCACTAGTCCAAGTGATCAATTTCAGTTCACAATTGATCAAATTATCACATTTTCTTAGGACATCAGATCATATCACATATACTCGGTTTTTAAAAGACACACAGAAGAATAACACAGCTAACCACCTCAGAAATATGAAGAAGCACCTAGTGTCCCAGCCATTATTCAGTTCAGAGGTTTGATTACCAAATGCATTCTATAATGATTCCTGCAGACTGCAAAATCTACTACTGTTTTCTTCCAAATTTATTCTACTTAATACATTTCTTGCATACATTTAATATAGCTTCAAATGATGATCTTATGAAAAAACCAAGTTATTTTGATGGTAAGGGAGCAAAAAGTTTACTTTTTAAATTATTGTGAAATAAAACACATATACAGAAATCACACAAATAGGTATCTTAGTGCCTTATCATAAGATAAACATGATTCTACTAACAAGGTCAGAAAATATATAACTTTACTAGTCACTCCTTGAATTCCCCCCTTAAGCTTCTGTCTCCCATTAGCAGAATTTTGCAACTCCACTGTAATCAATGTTGACAAACAACAGCTGCTAACATTATAAAAATGCAGGAAACCAAATACCTCATGTAAAAAGAATATGCCATCCCCTCTGGCTTTGTCAAAGAGTCTGATCGAACTATGGATTCAATTGAAAATTTTTTAGGGAAATTAGTGGCCAGAAAAATATACCACAAGTATGCTATCAGCAAAACTCATAATATAGAAAATTACATAGGTTAAAAGATATAAATTACATGAAAAATCAAACTCCCAAAACATTTTTAAGTATATGCTTTCCTACAGGAATGAAATACACACATTTACTTACTAAATGAATAATTTTCATAAAAGTTTACCTTTTGCTCATTATTTTAGTGCCTATTCAGTATGTCAGTATTCACTCATTAAAACGGAGACTCTGGCTTGGATGTGAAAGAACAGGATATAAGAGAATGCTGTGCAGAGAAGTACTAATTATACTAAGCAATGAAGCATCTAAGTACAAATGTAATAGTGACAAAGTTGCTGGCCCATAACCCAAAATTTCTGGATTCAAACCCAAGAGTTCATCCTGACAAATGTTGATGTTTCATACCCTGTAGTGTTGCTAATTCATTACTGATATTTACTACTTAAATATATTTAACAATCATATAATTTTACATAAAAAGTCAAATATTTTTAAAAGTAATATTCACTTGAGTCACAAGAAAAGCATTCTTTTCAAAGAAGATTTTAAACATCTGGTTAGCAAGACAATAAAGACTCCACCCCTGGCTTTTTGCTCTCCACCCTATTTTTTTAGCATACTTTTTCCTCTCTACCTTTCCATCCTGAATTTCATCAAGTTCATGAAATATTAGATAAGCAGAGAAGGAAAAAATATCCTTTGTAGGTCATTCAGAGAAGCAGAGCCAGAGGAGGATGGTCTATATAAGCAGTAGTACCTGTATTTGTATAATGATGGGGGCTAGCCAACAGAGCCTACTGGGCAGCGAATAAAGAAGGAAAGACAAGGAGCAGAGAGCAAGCCCAGAGGCAGGAGCTGACAATGGTCATCCCCAAGTGGGAGGCTGTCTGCTTAGGGAAGGGTTGGATGTATTTTTTCTTTAGATTTATTTATTTGAGAGGCAGAGAGGAAGAGAGAGAAATGCCATCAACTAGTTCACTCCTCAAACATGCACTGATCCAGGCCAAGGCCAGGAGCCAGGAACTCAATCCGGGTCTTCCACATGGGTGGCAGGGACCCAAGTACTAGAGCCATCACTTGTTGCTTGCAGGGTGCACATTAGCAGGAAGTTGGACTTGGGAATAGATCCAGGACTTGAACCCAGGAGATACCATATGGGATGCAGGCCTTGTAACCAGTATTTTAACCAGCAGGCCAAATGCCTACCCTGGCCTGAGTGTATTTAAAGGTTACCCAACTGATGACATCACATACAGACAGGGTAATCCTTGTGATTAAAGACAATCGTTTAGGGGCTTTAATCACAACCCAAGATACCTTCAAGTGGAACCCAGATCTGATCTTGACTGAGTACTGGAAGTAGTCGTTTGTGTGCTACAAAATGGCCATTGCCTCCATGTCCCCTCCTGGACCCCAGAGAGGGCCCATCCCTGCAGCCCACCCCACACACAGTGGCAAGGGAGTTCTTGGGACCATAGCTCAGATCATCTGAGAAGACACACCAAAGCCATCATACAGAGCAAAGTGACTTTTTTCTCTGTGTAAGTTAGCAGATCAACTTCCTAAATGAAGTTTATGCTTGCCATAAACATAGGAGAAAAGATAATGGAGAGCTTTGTGGGGACACTATGGGGCAAAGGCTCTGGATCAGCCCATCTGATTGTCACTGGCCTGATGCTGATGAAACTGTGTGCCACTCACATGCTATAGAGCTTCTGCGTTCCTAACACCCAGCTGAGGCTCTGGATACAGCGCTGCATGGTTTTAATTCCTGACTCTTCTACTTATATGCACCAGTTCTAAAACTGATCTGTCTCACTACAGCACCAACAAAAACTAAAACAAAGCCCTCTTATGACTGGATAAAAACAGAAATGTATGTCATAGCAAGATTTTTCCTTAAGTCCAAATCTCAGGAAGATACATTCAGGCACAATTGCAGGTTTAAGATGAAATCTTATTTATCACTCAGTGTTACAACACAGTAAGGTTGATATGAACTGAACCTGAGTCAGATAGCGTCCATGCAGTATGAAAATGTTGTTCTCCATCCAGGTGGCTGGAAAAATGATATTACTAGCTTTCAAAGTATACTAAAAGACGTAGAACAGAGGTTACTGAGCAAAGACACACACGCAATGGTAATACTATGAAATGTTTAAATTTCAGGAAAGAGAAATCACTTGTCTTTTGAATAAAGGCCCTGGATAAGCTAATCTACTTCTTCCAGTTTCTGTGATGCTGATGGGAGTGAGACTCACATGCTTTAGATTCTGATTTCACAATGCATAGCACAGTCCCTTGAGAAAGCCTTGCATGCCTATTAACTCCTGACTTCCATTTATGTACATGCAACTTAAGCAAATTTTTAAAAATTCTCTTTTAGTTTCCACATCCGTGTTATGGAAACCAGATCTTTATTACAGAATTATTGTGAGGATTAAAAACTTATTATAAATTATAATTAGTATATATTTTCAAAGAAGTGTATGTTTATTAAATAATGTATTGTTATTCAGAAATATAGCAGTTAATACTTGTTTTTGTTAAATTTTTAGCTATATAATGGTAATAAATATAATTTCCACAAAAGATTTCAGAAACATGTTTACAAAATTCAGAAACTGAAGCACTAAATCATTAAGTATAAAATATAGACTCACAGCATTAATTTTTAATTCTGAAAACTAGAGTTCAGATTTTCTAAATTGCAAGGTATTAGTAACTGTATACTTAGTTTCCTTACAAATCACATATTTTAAATTGGATAAAGTATATCCTGATACCTTTCTATTATATTTACTTCTACTATAAAGCATGCCATTTGCATTCGAGAAAAATAGTGAATTTGAGGCAATGAAAATCATAGCTTGATTAAAATGTTAGTTTACACTACCTCATATACAGGCACCACGGCTCACTAGGCTAATCCTCCGCCTGCGGTGCTGGCACTCCAGGTTCTAGTCCCAGTTGCTCCTCTTCCAGTCCAGCTCTCTGCTGTGGCCCAGGAAGGCAGTGGAGGATGGCCCAAGTCCTTGGGCCCTGCACCTGCATGGGTGACCAGGAGAAGCACCTGGCTCCTGGCATCGGATCTGTGCAGCACCGGCCATAGCGGCCATGTGGGGGGTGAACCAACAGAAGCAAGACCTTTCTCTCTGTCTCTCTCTCTCTCAGTGGCTAACACTGCCTGTCCAAAAAAAAAAAAAAAAAAAATGTTAGTCTACACTACCTCATATACAGGAATTTTAATGACCATATTTTGAAGTAAAGGTATCTCATTTTAAGAACAAAGGAGCACAGAGGGGGTTGCACTGTGGCAGAGCAGGTTAAAGTCCTGGTCTTTGGTGGCAGCATCCCACATGGGCACTGGTTCAAGTCCCAGCTGCCCCGGTTCTGATCCAGCTTCCAGCTAATGCACCTGGAAAAGCTCAAGTGCTTGGGCTCCTGCATCGACTTGGGAGAGCTGGAAGCTCCTGGCTCCTGGCTTTGGCCTGGCCCAGCCCTGGTCATTGTAGACATTTGGGGAGTAAACCAGTGGATCAAAGACCTTTCTCTGTGTCTCTACCTCCCTCTGTAACTCTGCCTTGCAAATAAATAAAATAAATCTTTAAAAAGCAAAAGGAGCACAGAGTAGCAGGGACAGGAAGCAATGGTGAAAAACAGAGGGTAGGGATTGTATTCTCTCTTTACAAAGAAAATATTCATTTGCTTTTGTATAGGTTGATTCCAAAGTCAAGAGTTAAGAGGGGATTGGGTCTCCAAGGAGCAAAGGGTATGGATTCATATGCTTTAAAATTTAATAATCTATGACTCACATGACTGTGCTGCTGATAGAAGACCAAATTTCTCACCTGAATAGCACAGAAAGCTTGAGAAGACAGAAACACAAAATAAATGGTATCAGAGAAGTGCCAAAGCAACCAAAACTTGAGACCAACATCCTAGAAAATGGGAAAAATCATTCAATGAAACCTACTTTCTTTCTTCTTTTCAGGGATTTTCTGGAAAACTAACACTGGCATTAGAGGCCACATGGAAAGTGTTACACAGAGCTGGCAGAGATTTTGCTAATCTGGGGAGGTGAAAATCAGTACTTGTGGCTGCTAAAGCAGCTAGGACCTGAGAGGCCATTATCACGAAGGAAAGGTCATTACAGAGAAGTGAGCCAATGTTCTGAGTGCAATTTTCCCTCAAGCGATGTGATGATATCTAAGTTTCCTGAGTTTAGGTCAAGAAACCAAGACACCAGGTAGAAACCAGCTGCCAACAGGCTAACTATCTGCACAGACATCAGTAGTCTCAAAGCACTGAGGAGACAAGTATTAGAGTTTAAGGAGTTGAGGAAGAAGGGACAGGGGCTGGACTGAAGACTCTCGAAAAGTCTTGAGATCTAGAATTGGGAGTTAGGGTCCCAGGTGAAATGACTTAAAAACCACTCCCATGTTACACTTGGCCACGCATCCCAAAGTATGTTCTTAGCCCATAACTGTAGACTGCAGGGGTGCTGAGACACGGGACTCCTGTGATGTGGGGACCAGCAACCTTGTGCATGACCCTCTAGGAGGCCTCTTCCCAGCCTTCCTTCCCCTCTCCTCCACGTGTGATCACACCTGCTGTGACGCTCCGGCTGTGGTCTGACAGTTCTCTGAGCCTCTCCAGGCCTCTTCTCCATTTTCCACCCTCGCTATTTTCCTGGTTAAACTCTTGCACATTTGATATGATGTCAGTGTCTGTTTCTTGGAGAATCTGGATTAATAAAAATTGTAGCAGGAATAGCCAAAAAAATAGGTGTCACGACAGGGATGTACAGGACTGGCTCACTTCCCGCTCTCCCAGAAGGACAATGGAACACCTTTCCAGATGATATGTGATCGTGCATAATCCCTGGCACACAGTTCCTACTCAGCTGCCAGAGATGTCATCAGTGATTGGAGGGGAATGCATTGATAGGGACAATGATGAAAAATATGGAAGGGGCATGAAAGCATATGCCTCAGAACACAGAAGAGATGGCTGGTGATGGCCAAGTTAAATTCACAGCCTGCAGAAGGGCTGAGGGTTGATACTGACCAGTTGGTAGCTGGGTCACAACTGCATGGCCTCTTTATGAAGCTCTGGGAGCTTGCAGTGAGCTTATCACCTGGTTGGGAGGACAGACACAGAAGAGGGGCAAGCCAGAACTTCATGGCTGGAGTAGCAACCTATGCTTCAGAGACGTTTGAAAGTCCAACCCCAACCTTTGAAGGACAAACTCAAATCACATCCAAGACCACAGCAAGGGCCCCGAGGACCACACGCTGACTAAGACCCTCAGGCATGCACTGGTGTGAGGGCAGCAGTGTCACTAAGAAGTCCAGAAGGGATTCTCCCTGCAAGCTGGGAATGTCCGTCCCTAGGAATGGCAGTCCCAGAGCTGGGCTCAGAACTCCCTTGGGATTGTTGTTTGGCCTTCCCCACCTCAGTAACTGAGACCCAGGTGGCAGGGCTTAATATGCTAGGGGCCTGCAATCACCATAGGGACCACCAAACACAGAAGATGAGCTGAGGACAAGGGAAGCCAGCTTTTCACACTGGGGATTGTGTAGATGATGAGCAGGGATGGTAACCCTACGAGAAAGTTCCTGACAAAATCGCTAGCTGTAACAAAGGAGGGTAGGAAGGTGAGGGTAACTAGCCACCTAAAATTCCTAAAGTCTGTGCTCACTTAATCAGATCTAAGATGATTGTCAGGCTTACTGGGCCCTAGGGGTCTTCAAGAAGAAAGACACTCCAACACCATGGTTGGTAAATAAATACTTTGATGACTTTTTAAAACTTTTTCCAGAGGGACCTAGAGTCACTCATTCCAGTGACTTTGCACCCCCTCTAAATAGGAGGAATCACCAAACGTGTCCAGAACTACTAGGCTTTGCACATCCATTAGTTTTCTGTCCTCAGCCCTGTGTAGCTCCAGAAAGCAGCAGCTGTCCCGAGGAGAAATCACCCACATGATTGGCACACAACAGATCTGCACTGTCTCACTCAGGCCCTCCAGTGTTTATTTCCTCAGCTGCTTTTGATGTTGTGAAATGGATCACCACTTATCTGACATTCCTGGTTGTTCCTAACAGGAGTCCCCATCTGCTACAAGTTACTCCATCCCATTTAGCATTTCATCATCTTCTGAAATAGTGTATCTATTCCTCTACCCTTATTTTCAACAATCATTAATTTAATGACTATTATATATATAGTACAACAAAGATGACTGGAAACCTAAAAAAAATCATCTAAAAACAAAGTTCTAAAATTTGTCTTTTCACTGTACTTGGAAGGCAGAAAGAGAAATAAAGATCAATCTTTCATCTGCTGGTTCACTCAAATATTTGACTTTTACAGAGATCACATTACAAAAACCCTAGCACTCTGATGCAACCCTTCCCATCCCCTCCTCCGTCATCTCTAATACTTACAACCTTATCCCTGCAATGTGTATTAACACCCTCAAGCTGAATTCTATCGTGTCTTTTATGGTTATTTATATCCATAACGAAAAGCCCTGGACTCCTAGGATATTACCCGTCTCTGAGTCCCCCAGCTCATGTGGCACTGTGCATTTCCTAATCTGACCTTGTTTCCTATATTCTCTAACTCCTAAAACCATTCATTCGGCCCCACTAACAGCGTGGCTGATTTCTCTGCCAATGCTACCAACACTACATGTGAAGGCTGGCAGGTATTCTCACAATGACACTTCCTGCCCATTCTCCCTTGTCTTTCCCCTAAATCCACCCGGATTATAATTTCATGCCACCAGAGAATGCAACCTGGTTCCTTCCCCGTGCCAGTCACCTAAAGCCTCTCTAATTACTGCCCCATTTCCTTGCTCTTTCCAAAATATAAGATCATATGTTTACCTGTGGCTTTAACCTCTCTCCTCCTAGTCTCTAACCCAACATGATCAGGACTTTCAGCCCCAGCTGAGGCAGAGTGAAAAACTTCCACTGTAGGTTTATTCTGCAACTGGTGGCAATAGCCAGGAACTGCACTCTGGTAATGAACAGAGATGGGCCCACGTTGCAGGATCATCAGCAGGATGCTGATTGGAAATGGGGCAACTGGAACTCCAGCCAATACTCTGATACAGGTTCATGGCATCACAATGTGCCACAGTGCTGGCTCTGGGACATTGTTGTTTTATCTGTGGGTTTTAAGGATAAGCTGAAAAGTTGCAGCTTCAATACCAATAATGCTAACAAACCAATGCTGTCCATTCCTTTTTATGTCTTTGTTCCCATTAGTAAGCTCTCTCTTAAATTGTACACAGTACTAAGCTTTTTTTCATTCAGCAAATATTTATTGAACATCTACTATTTGCACTATGCTGGTAATTGAGAATATACGGTTCTTGGTCTCAAGAGACTTAGAACCATTTTTCTCCACGATGTACCATAGCACTTGTTGCAAACAGCCTTAGGACTGGCATGTATAATTGTGTGGTTCTTTATGGAAATCCTGGTGCATGTATCATTGACCTTAACTGCACTGACTTGAGCCCAAAATAAACACTCCACTCAATAATAGAAGATGTGGTTGAATATAAATGACACAGTGTTTCAACACCAAAGATCTGAATTATTTCCAATAATATGGTTAACCTTCCTAAGCAGGTCAGAGGGTCTTTATTTGCCTCAGTGTCTTCTTCGTAACAAAAAGTTAACGACTCCTACTAAAACAAGATGATCTTTGTGAGAATAAAATAATAGTTCATCAGCAAACCATGACTGAAACATGTAAGGAACTTATTCTTGAAAACAGCTTGTTGTGTGATACAATAAAGAAAAAAAGGCTTTGGAAGGAGTCATACCTGGATTCAAATTCTAGGCCTGAGATTTAATTACAAATGGGAGCAATTTTTTTTTTTTTTTTGACAGGCAGAGTGGACAGTGAGAGAGAGAGACAGAAAGGTCTTCCTTTGCTGTTGGTTCACCTTCCAATGGCCGCTGTGGCCAGCACACCGTGCTGATCCGAAGCCAGGAGCCAGGTGCTTCTTCCTGGTCTCCCATGGGGTGCAGGGCCCAAGCACTTGGGCCATCCTCCACTGCCTTCCTGGGCCACAGCAGAGAGCTGGCCTGGAAGAGCGGCAACCGGGACAGAATCCGGCGCCCTGACCGGGACTAGAATCTGGTGTGCCGGCGCCACAGGTGGAGGATTAGCCTATTGAGCTGCAGCGCCGGCTGCAATTTCTTATCATCTTTTACAAAGTTAACGGGAGAATTAGGATTCACATACATAAAAAGCCTACCATCTAGCACAGGACCAGTCAGAGAATAGATGCTATTGTCTGCTCTATTTACCGAACTATTTTGGCATCTCATCATTAGAATTGCTATTCTCTTCCACTTTTTACATAGCTCAGTATCTTCATCTGTCAGCTGAAGAAAATACATTGTATTGGGCTCTTTCCAAAGGCCTCCTCAGAGGTACTGCATTAATAAATTGTGATCTTCAAGCAAAAGTCACCATTATCCCATCCTGGAGGGCAATGCTTTGGCATTCTTTATTAGGTTTCTGCATGGTCAACTCTGAAGACAGAGACAGAGAAATCACATTCAGGGAAAGCTGGAAAGCTCTTCAGGGCAGGATGCAGGAGGAAGATAAGAATAATGAGGCAATAGAAACTATAAAGTAAACTAGGCACAGGGCCAAGGGTTTTCATGTCCAGGGAGAATGGAGACAATCAGCTCTCACATGCTTACAGCTTCCAGTTCCTTTCAAATGGCAAGGAAGACATAAAACACTTTTTTGGCACTTTTTAAATTTTTTTTTTTAATTTCACAGGCAGAGTTAGACAGAGAGAGAGACATAGAGAAAGGTCTTCCTTCTGTTGGTTCACCCCCGAAATGGCTGCTACGGCTGGCGCTACGCCAATCCGATGCCAGGAGCCAGGTGCTTCCTCCTGGTCTCCCATGCGGGTGTAGGGGCCCAAGCACTTGGGCCATCCTCCACTGCCTTCTCGGGCCACAGCAGAGAGCTGGACTGGAAGAGGAATAACCGGGACTAGAACTTGGCGCCCATATGGGATGCCAGCACTGCAGGCGGAGGATTAACCAAGTGAGCCACGGCACTGGTTCCTGGTAGTGTTTAAAATTCAAAGCCAACCCAGCCCCTCTACTGAACTGATCATAGAGGACCACTGGCTTCTGAGCACTCGCTCCACTGACAGCGTTTGAGTCACATGGTGGAGATGACTACAGTTTGTGGAAACTTCAGTTTTAATCTACTGTCAAGATTATGCTCCTAAGCAAATGAGAGTAGAATAATGAAATATTGCAGTCATTGGATCACAATTATGCTATACAGGCTTATGTCTTCTCTGTAAGTTCACCAAACTAGGAGAGAGATCTCCATCCTTCCATCCTAAGTACTTCCGGTCTTTTGAAAGGAAAAACTAAGCTTTATATGACAGTGGCTAGAAATCAGCAGATGTCCTGGCAAACTCTGAGGCTGTGTGCTGACAGTATTGCACAACTGTCTCAATGCTAGCAGTTCATCATTCATTTCAGATGGTCCAGTAGTGACCTATCCAAATGCTCCAATAACTAATGCTTTAGAAACAACATGTTCCATCATCTGCTGCCTATGAACCAACCGATTAAACTCAACTGTAGTGTCTACTAGAGCTTTGTATCCATAGATATTTGTACTTATGATGTTATTAATATGATAATTTTACACTGCCTCAGCATCATTCTGAACGTAAGTTGATCTTTCTCCTACCAGAACCAGGCTCAGTCTCTTGACTACAATTTCTCCCAGTTCCTCAATGTGGTCATTCGGATATCTGCCTTGTTCTACTTCTCTTAGTGACACCTGCCTGTTGCACAACTAGAGAGAGTCTCTGTGACTGGCATTGTTGACCCTCACTCCCTGCATGGTCTGTGCAAATAAACTTCAGTGACCACTTGCCAGCCATAGCCTGATCTCCTGGAGCACCTGCTTGCTTTAACCCTCCAACTGAAAGTCCCCATAAAATGAAGCCTGTTTGGATAATGCCCTGAACGCACCCACCAAATACCTTTCTCCCTACCATGTGCCCATCCTCCACCCTGCAGCCTCCAAATGTGCTTTTTACTCCAGTAGACCTGTTAGGAATAAAGTTTTGATTTCTGTCTTGTGTCTCTCCTAATCATTGAATAGATGTGCTTCATCTTGAAGAACCTAAATTAATGATATTTATTTTTAATATTTTTGTAAATTGATGGGCCATTTCTGATCAAGGCATTAAATACTAGCACAATGATTGCAAGTTTTAGATAGTATTTGCTAGCTACAATATTGTTCAATAGGAAAGTTTGATATTTAAATTCAGTATTTTGTTCTTTGCCTGGTTATTGTAGGGTTTGTCCACATGCTAGGTGTTTGCTACTGCTCAAATGCTTGTTTTTTTTTTTCGCTGATTGACTCAGAAGGAAGCAAACAGCTTTCTTTTCTCCCATCTGTCCCCTATCTTTTGTCCTTCCTCAAGCTCATTAATTTTGCAGCCCAGTTGCCCTCCGAGCAGATCAACCTTTCATTCAGAGCCATGGCTTCATCTTCGTGTGATTTTAAAATCTGTATCATACACCATGGCCCAGAGAAAGTTCTCTAAAACATGGCCCTTGTGAAATGTTTTCTTATTGAGACAGAAGAAGGGCTGGGGTTTTACACCCAGCACAGAGCAAAGTAGCTCAGGATACTTTTATCTGTGGGTTCCAAAAAGAAAGTTTGAGATCGCAGGGCTTCCTTTGTCTGGCTGTGATCACACACATATTGCTAATGGCCTGGGGCACTCAAACATTTCAGTGAGCTCTCCAGCCTTCTCTTGAACTAATTCCTTCCAGAGCCTTGGTTCAAGTGTGACTCATCACTCCACAGAGCCACTGCCTCCCTGCATGCCTCCTGCCAAATGCGGAGGGCATGTCTTTCCCATTGGATTCCTGCCATTTCGTTCATACATTTGACGTAATCCCCTTTCTCATTGTTTTTGTGCATCAGATTGTACAAAATTGCAGGCAATAAAAGAAAGCAGAACCCAATGCCTGCAATATGATTATTCTGGGATGCCTTCAATAATCCTGGGGTATTCTTTGGCCACGAAGACCTCTGCTAGCTTGGATAGAGAGGTTTAATATAGTTCTGTTTACTTGTGTGCATTTGCTGTTGGCGGGGAAAGTAGGGTGTTAAAAGACTTCATATGATTTAGAAAAGGAGAAAAAGTAAAAAGACACAAAAATAAAAAGACATAAAAATATTAATACTGAAGCAAGAAACTTTAAATAGAACATTTTCTTCTTAAAATTGAACACTTCTCATAAAATATACCAACTGAGCAGACGCCAGACCTTACCAGAGGTTTCAAGGCCGTGGAAATATTCATTACATCTTGTGTCTGCCTGTACTCTCCTCCATTAGTTGCCCCTCTCAGTACTGTCAGCTGCTCCTTTCCACTGGCATCTTTCCCTTAGCCTATAAACACGCTCAAGTCTCTCCCATCTTAGGAATAAATACTTCCTTGACTCTGCCTCAGCTCTAGCCACTGTACTCTCTCCTTTTTAATTGTTTTTAAAATAGCTCAGCTCAGGGGCAGGTGTTTGGCCTAGCAGTAAAGCCCTAGATTGGAACATCTACAACCACATCAGAGTGCCTGTATTGAACACTTGCCTCTGGCTTGCAGCTCCAACGTCTTGCTGCTGCAGGCCATGGGATACAGCAGTGATGGCTCAAGTGATTGGGTTCCTAGGTTATGTTCCTGGCTCCCAGCTTTGTTCCAATTCAGTCTCAGCCATTGCAGGTACTTGCGGGGTGAACCAGCAGATGGGAGCTGTCTCATTCTTTCATTCAAATGAATAAAAAAACACATACACACAACCAGACAGCTTAGATTTTGCAGTCCACGTGCCTGTCTCCTCTTGCTCATATTCATTTCTTTCCTCCTTTGATTATAATCCCTCCAACCCTTTGTTACTGTGATTTCAGTATGAGCTTCCAGTACTTGGATATAAAAAACTGAACACTCAATGCAAGCTGAGTTACATCAAAAGAAAAGTTACTGCAATTGTGGTTATTATGAATGTTTAGCTCATAGGCCTAAATAAGTTGTAATTTGAGCTGACTTTGGTATCAACTGAACTAGTCTTATGTTCCTGATTCTGCCTCCTTCTGTTTTGGCTTTATCTTTATCATGCTTCATGACGGCTAATGGTAGCAAGGGCCTCTACACTTATATTCTTATAAAAAGTCTAAAAGAGTCTGAAAGGAAGAGAAAGTCAGATTGACAGTATCTCCCATGATTCTCAGGATTAACTTTGATGGACTCAAAATGACTTACACTCCCCCTGCTGCACCAAACACAGTCTAAAAGGCCCTGTGACAACCTGATTGGTATGGCCTGTGTGTTCTGTATTCTTCAAATTATGCATGGCTTTGAATTTTGGCTCTTAGTGGTAACAACATAACTACATCTACTATGACACTCACTTTATAGCTAACTTCTTTGTAACAACCTTTCCAGTCTTATTGAACATTCCAAGGATGATAGCAGTTCAATGAACTTGAGGAATTGGCCCAACTTAAAAGTAATAAGGAAGATCTAAGATCTGAACTCAAGTTTGACAAGTCTCAAAACTCTGCTCTTCTCACCGTGTCTTGCTGAGATATTATACGTCCAACACTCATCACAGAGCTAGCACACTAGCTTAACTAATGCTGGTTCCCTTTCTTTCCCCTGCATATGCAAGTCTAATGTTATAACTGTAAACATTTTTACCATGAAGGGCACTCCTCAACCTGTTTCCTTCCTACCTTGAATGGTTCATCTCTCACTGTTTCCCAGGACATTCTGAATCATTTGTTCTTCCTTCAACATTCCCTTATTTATCTCAAACTGTAAACAAAATGTGTTGTTCCTACCTCCCTCCCTGTAGCCGTGGGAATTTATCCATTTTTTGAGTGTCACCTCAAACATTGACCGTCTTCTGTGTTTCACGGCAGTTTATGCATACCTCCACTATGGAATTTATTCTGTACAACAGCGTAGTGGTTCCTGCAAGTTCAGGATATTTTCCCTTCACATCCCTGAGGACACACTATTGGTACTAAACAAAGGTTTGCTGAATGAATAAATGCACATACAAAGAAATTCTTTTACCCAAATTCCATGCCCTAGAATACAGTTTATAAGGTACACACAACAGCAACAATAAGTAACAGAGAGAAAATAAAGAAAGCAAGCTAGATGACTGAAGACACTGCCAGACAGAGGGCTATAGAGAAAATCTTTTCATTTTTTTATATAAGTAAACAATTATTGATCTAGAATCAAGTATTAGAAGGAAACAGAATTTTGGCCACATGTCTTATACTCTTTGTGGATATAGGAGGAACACTTCTTGACAGCTCATTTTCTATCCACTCAGTGGATGTTGATGCAGCTTTATCAAACAACCTCCTGGTACTCATTCCTCTGCCTATACTGCTATAGCTACTGCATCGGTTCAGAACTCCATCATTTTCTGGAAAATGGTGAGTCTCCTCCCCTTTTCTTCTTTGTGACTTCTCTGCACTCCATCTTCTTCATGGCTGTAAGAAGGATGTTGCTACACAAGTATTCCTCCTAGAGCTTTGTATGGCTTATCACAAACTCCGGACTTCTGAAATGACAAAGCTATTTAACAGCGCCTTAACTTTTCTCGCTGTTGTCTTTTTCCACATTAGCCCCATATTCACATCTTATGCCCCAACCAGAGCAACATTATGTGCATCACCCCATACTCTATGTCATTATCTCCTAACTTCTGCTTGTCTAGTTGGTGTGCCTGAAACATCCTTTTTTACTTTATCCACTTAGCAAATATAAGCTCATAAGAATTTAAGCCATTATTTTTATCTGGGAAACATTTTCATATCTTTACATTAAACTGATTGCTCCTTTTTTTTAACCAGGGATGCAAACTTCTATAAAAAAGTCCACAGCACTTTATTTATTGTATTTATTTATTTTTACATCTTCTGCTAGAAGGTAAACTTCCTGATAGCAGAGACTGTGTCTCACTCATCTCTTGTTCTCTGGCACTTAGCCCAGTACCCAGAACATAAATATGTGTTGAATGAGCTGAAAAGCAAGCATAAAGGAAAGATAGAAAAACAGATGAATTAAATCTACTTTCACTTCTGTTGTAGGCCTGTGAGAAACAATTCTCTCAAGAGACAAACCTTCTGAAAGAATATAGGAAAGGAATGTCCTGTTCATTTCAAAACTGATTTTTGCAACAGAACATTTATACTAAATTTATAACAAATAGATTAATTGATCTTGAGTTTTAAATTGCAAGATTTTAATTTTCCCAGGAATATTCTTTCCTTTAACTGCCTTAAAAGCATATTAAGTACTGAAATGTAAAATCAAAAAGGTTTGTATTTTTATTCAGTGAATTAATAAAAAGTTAATTTGAGTAAATGAATTATTTTTGCTACATATCTATTTCTTGCCCCAATGTTTGA
This sequence comes from Oryctolagus cuniculus, assembly GCF_964237555.1. Taxonomy (NCBI): domain Eukaryota; kingdom Metazoa; phylum Chordata; class Mammalia; order Lagomorpha; family Leporidae; genus Oryctolagus; species Oryctolagus cuniculus. The sequence goes on along the minus strand of NC_091440.1, from coordinate 117,936,448 downwards.
CTTCATTCTCAATGAAAAATAAATGTCAATCTACTGGTTGTCGCTCCCCGTCTTCGTGGAGGAACGACACAGGACCCTGCGCTGTTCTTTTGTCTGCTCGGCCCTCCCCGGGTTTGCTGCTGGTTCTTCCCGGGTTGGCTACCGACCCTTCCACCTCCGTGGAAGGGCGGTTCCCCCTAGCCACTTTCCCCACTTCCGCGGGGGAGTGGCACACCGCCGGCCGGCTCTCTCGGGGGCTGCACAGGTGTTCCTTCAGATAGATGTTCCTGGTGCATGTTGTCTCTCTCCTCCTTTATAGTCCTCTTCCACCAATCCCAACTCTGCTACCCACACGCCGAGTACGCTGCTCTCCTCCAATCAGGAGCAGGTCCTACAGTTTATTGGTTGAACTGGAGGCAGCTGAGTAGAAGCTGTTTCCTCCTCTCCCAGCACCATATTGTGGGAGAGCAGATGCATAGAATAAGTCTTAATTCCAGTAACTTAATCTAGTCCGAGTTGCTCCCCACACTGGTAATATATTTTCTCATAAAATACATACTCTTTATTTTACACTTTCCCTTGTGCTCGCTTCGGCAGCACATATATTTCACTCTTTCCCTGCATCTACAAGATGCTCATTAAATGGACTGTCTGGCTTTCTTAGTTATTCTCCCTTCCTTTTCTTCAAAACTTCTTAACTATTTCACATATATTTTAGTTTCTATCAAGAGGTTTTATCAAATATTTAGGAATAAATTTAACCAAAGATGCAAAAGATCTCTACAATGAAAATTATCAAATATTAATGAACAAAAATATCATGAACACAAAAAAGGTAAGATATTCCTTGCTCATGGATTGGAAAAATCATTATCATTAGAACATCTATATGACCTAAAATAATCTATAGATTTAATGCAATCCCTATCAAAATACCAATAACATTCTTTACAGAATTAGAAAAAGAAATCCTAAAACTCACATGGAATCACAGAAGACACAGAATTACCAAAGAAACCCTGAGCAAGTAAAATCAAGCTAGAGGCATCAACATATTGGATCTAAAAGCATACTACAGAGCGATAGTAATTGAAACAGCATGGTCCTGGCATTAAAAACTGATACATTAATCAATGGAACAGAACAGGGAGCACAGAAAGTAAACTATGTTCATATAGACAACTGATTTTTGCAAAAGTGCCCAGAGTATGGATAATCTCTTCAAGAAATGTTATTGGCAAAACTGGGTGAATATATGTAGAAGAATTAAATTAGATCCATTCTTTTTACCATATAGAAAAATCCCCTAAAGATGGATCAAAAACCTAAATTTAAGACCTGAGACTATGAAGTTGCTGGAAGAAAATGTGGGGAAATACTCCAAGATATTGGTGTAGGGGATGACTTCTTGGACAAGACTCCCAAAGCACAGGCAACAAAAGCAAACTAAACAAACAGGACTATATCAAACTCAGAAGCTTTTGCACAGCAAAGGAAATGATCGTCAGAATGAAGAGACAGACTACAGAATAGGAAAACTTATTTGCAAACACTCTGACAAAGGATTAATACACAAAATGTATCAACAACTTAAACTCAACAACACAAAAACAACCAATCTAGTTGAGAAATGGGCAAAGGACTTCAAGAGACAGTTCCCAAAAGAAGAAGTACAAAAGGCCAAAAAGTACATGAAAAAAATTCTCAACATCACTAGCCATCAGGGAAATGCAAATCAAAACCACAAAGAGATATCACCTCACCTCTGTCAGAATGGCTAAAATCCAAAAGAGAGAGAACAAAAGCGGGTGAGGATGTGGACAAAGAACACTTATATACTGTTGGTGGGAATAAAAATTAGTGCAGCCACTGTGGAAAACAATGTGATTTCGCTTAAAACTAGAAATAGACTTTTTGAATAATCCAGCAATCCCACTACTGGGCATATACCCCAAAGGCATAGACACAATGTATCCAAGAGATATCTGCACCACTATGTTTATAGCAGCACTGTTCACAATAGCCTGAACTTGGAATCAACCAGGGTGTGAAGAACCATAAAGAAAATGTTGGGCCAGCACCGTGGCTCAATTGGCGAATCCTCTGCCTTGCGGTGCTGGCACACCGGGTTCTAGTCCCGGTTGGGGCGCCGGATTCTGTCCCGGTTGCCCCTCTTCCAGGCCAGCTCTCTGCTATGGCCAGGGAGTGCAGTGGAGGATGGCCCAAGTGCTTGGGCCCTGCACCCCATGGGAGACCAGGAGAAGCACCTGGCTCCTGGCTTCGGATCAGCGCGGTGTGCTGGCCGCAGCGCGCCAGCCGCGGCGGCCATTGGAGGGTGAACCAACGGCAAAGGAAGACCTTTCTCTCTGTCTCTCTCTCTCACACTATCCACTCTGCCTGTCAAAAAAAAATGTTATATATATATATATACATATATACACACACACACAATGGAATATTACTCAGCTATAAAAAGAATAAAATTCTATCATTTGCAGCAAAATGGCCACAACTGGAGGATGTCATATTGAGTGTAATAAGCTGGACCCAGAAATACAAATACTGCATGTTCTCCCTTATATGTGGGAGCTAAAGTTTAAAAAAAGAAAAAGAAAAAAAAAGAAAGAAAAAAGAAAGTCTTTCAGTATAGCTGCACATGTAGTTTTGTGAAACTTTGTTTCAGACCTTTGTCAGACCATCATTTAAGAATGTTACACTACTATAGATTTAATGATCTGTGATTACTTTAACATTTACTGTTTATGGGTAAAATGGTCATTTTTCCATTCAATTATTATTTATAGCTGTTGTCTCTATTCCCACTAAAGTTGGGTATTTTTGCTTTTTATTTGTTAAACTTTTACTCAGTGAATTATTATTTTCTGTAATGTAAATTTAAAATATGTTATATCAAAAGCTAAAAAAAAAAGTGAGACAAACAAGGAGGATGGGAGGGAGAGAATGGGAGGCAGTGAGGGAAGAATTGGAATTGGGGAAGGGAATTGCATTGTGTCCTTAGAATTGTATTTACAAAACAAATCATATTGAATCTGTTAAAAACTAAATAAAAATAAAATAAAAAATTTTATAAAAGGAAAATCATTACTGTAGGTTTAGGAAACTCTTGCTAATGACCTCCAGCCAGTAACAACTGTGTCTTTCTTCTTCTTTGTTCCTGACCTTTTTCATGTCTGACACTATCAAGTTCCTCCCTTGCCCCATCCCCACTTCCTTAGAAAGTGATTTTTTAGCATCCAAGACACTACATTCTTAGCTGACAATGAACTGAATTGTTAGTGGGGAGATACCTATGATACTCAGTCTTCCCCTCATGGTCTGAGAGCTTAATCCGACTATTGATGATAAATCCAGTCCCAGGACCCCAAGGCAAAGGACTTAAGGATTAGCCAACTCCTGTGGGTACTATCACAAGGAAATAGAGTGCTCTGCCTACAACATCAATATTTCCTCCAGATTGGTGTGGGCTAAGAACCATCATACTAACAAAACCTTATGCTCACGATGATTCTGCTTTGTCCTTTTTGGATGAGAGATCATGAGAAAACAATAAAAACTCACTGGGTCTCCTTTGAAAAATGGTCTTAATACACATTAAATAAATTGAATGACACTTCATATTATTTTTAAAAATATGATGCTCTTTTGAAGTTAGTTTTAAAGATTTCTTAAAATACAATTTTAAGTTATAGATTTTACATATTTTCATAATTACTGAGACAAAAAATATTTATTATGTATACCTGAACACATATAGAGATATATAAAAATTAGTCATCAAAATAGATATTTAAAATTAAGTTTTCTGAATTTTTAATGATCAATAAAAAGATAGGTAATATCTATGTTATATATGTGAGCTTACTCTTTCTCTCCTGCCCCCAAATATAGATAAAAATAAAAAGAAATACAAATGTCTACATAGGCCAAAGGTACCTTCGGGTAGTTTTAAAATAAAATACTCAAAATACCTCAAATATAAGAGTTACTGTAAATGTTGTTGAGCATACAAGAAAAATTCAAAATAGAAACACCCCTTCTTTCACTAACAGTGGTAATACATATTCAATTTGATTTCCTACATTTCAAAAGTAATGTTTGTCATTCCCTGGTTTTCTCTCTAATGACACCTTAGTGAACTATGAAATAGGCCCACAAAACAGACTATTTGGTATTCTGTAAATAAAAAAAAAAAGTAGACTGAATTTAATCATTTGAAAACTTTATCTATGTCCAACTGGTTTACCCCTGAGGCTCTGTGTGTCCTTACCGCTCAGATCTCCTCAAGCAAGCAAGTCTTTTGATCTAAACTTAGTTATAAATGCAATCTCAAGATTTCTTTGAAAAGTGCTCCCAAAACATTGTTAATCTTAACATTTATACTACATGCAGTTTGGCTTCCACTTTCAGATGCTAACAAAAGAGACTGCTTTATACGCTACATACTCTCGGCTTGAAACTCTGCTTGGTAACTTTGAGTACAAATAAGTAATTGTATGTTCAATTTTACACACTCAGGGAAAAACTAGAGGCAGGACGAACAATCCATGTGACGTTAGGCCTAGTTTCCTGTGAAAATCCACTTCTGAGAGGAATGTAACAACAACACACGAAGCCACACATTTATATGATATCCACTGAAATGGACATCCACTGACAGGACAAATTCCCAATTTAATTTTAAAAGAACCACGGGGAACATTTTATAGGCTCATGAGTGAAGGCAGTAGATAGGGCAGTTTATTATTTTGGAGCAGGTTGTACAGAACCTGAAATCGTAGTGTTTTCATGATTTCAGCAAAGACAAAGTGTGCCCTATGTGTGTCTCACAGTGAATTGGAGTGAAGCCAAAATACACAGTGCTAGAGTTCTGAGGGTTAAATAATCATATACTATCAACCTGAACAGCACAGCCATTCAAGTGATTTGCCCTCAAAGAAACATAGAAACTCAAGGGAAAAAAAAAAAAGGAAAGCGGTCAAGAACAAGTCCATCATTGTTTTACAGGGAAATAAAAATGTGGGGAATTTCATTTTTTTAGAGGTGCTCTGATGTACACGTGTAGACAAAGTCAGTGTCTAGTTATTAGTCAGCCCCTTTAATAATGGACCATTTAAGTGCTTTAGAAGTTGCCTGCCATATATTTAAATTTTTCATTTCTAAACTTAGCAAAAATCAGCACAACAAAATTAGTCTGCAACTCCAAAATAAGCTAAATGTTGAAAACAGAATTTTTAAAATATTTTATAAATTTGAATTTATGTTTAAATAAAAGTTTGTCTAGTTTGGAAAAGTCTGAGAAGTCTTGGCTTAAAAAGTATTTTTTTAAGTTATTTAATGGCAGCAACTGGAACACACTACAAATAGCTGATGGTAATCAAATCAAGGCACCTATTAAAAATCCATGTACTTATAACTCTGAGGAATTTTGTTATTCATCAGTGAAAACCCATTTTTAACAACTGCATTTGATTTCCCATAATCATTCATGGTCACAAACATCCAAACCAAAAGTGGACAAATATTTTCATCCTGTATTAAATGATATTATAAGGGTCTGAGCATGATAATGAAGTGAGAAACATTGATTGGCTACCAGAGTCGTATAAAAACAGTAATAACCTTCGACAACAAAAAGATCAGTCATTTCACCATGACAGTTACCACATTAAAGAGAGAATCACATTACCTTGGAAACATTATAAGATGCCACAACATGAAATAGCATTTATCTTGAAATTTATAAAACAGAAAGTATGTCTAGTGAGAAGAACTTAATTCTTTTCAAATGCATTGTGACATAATATTTCAAACTTCAGGCATATGGACATATTCAACTCCAATCAAACAGCTTCTGAAGGAACAAATGTTATCAAATACTTGTTGAAATAAGTTAAAATGTATGATATTTAAATAGTTCAAACTAGTTAGCTGTTAGCTAGTATGAGTTCCCATTTTTATTATTTCTTTGGAAAAACCAGTGTGCTAATAAAGTGCCAGAGGGATGACTATACAGTGGATATTCGTGATAAGACACATGACAATTATCAGATTTCATATGATAACCTGTAAAAATCTATGACAATAAAAATGATGATTTACGGTACTTAAACTGAAGAAAAGTTAAGAGATATGCTTATTATTATAGTGACAAGATACAAAGACACACAAATATCTAACACATTTTAGGATTTGGACTAAAAAAGGCATTTATGTGAAGCTCTTGTTACCTTTTGGCAATTATATTTTAAGTATTGATGTAATATTCAGAAATCTTGTGATGTTTCCTAAAATAATGAGAATGTACATACAGAACATAACCAGAGTCCTAATTCATAGCCTACAAAATGGTATAAGTCACAGGTCATTTACTGGAATATAATCATAGGTCCCAAGGTTGATAACTAACTGTGAACCTATAAAGTTTGTTAAACCATTCAACCCAAGTTTCTTTATCAAATACATGATGCAAAGATAGGTGAAAATTATATATTTAACATTAAAATTCTCATAGGAAATGGACTATGTAAAATGCTGTAGAAATCAAGAATAATAACATTTATTCTATTTGGACAGAACACTTCAAAAATCATATAAATATATCCCAAAAGACAAAAGATATATTTCAGCCAAATAGAATACACTTTCAGAGGAATGAAGAAGAAAGTTTAAAGTCTTAGTATGGCATTGTGACCTTATTTTCTTTGGTGATGCTTAGTACAGATCAATAATATACACTAACATATACTCGTACTTGGAAAGCTAAAAAATTGTTCCGTGAAATGCAAGAACTAAATAATAATAATAAAGAGATATTCTCAAATAAAGGGGAGAGTGATCCAACATGGGAAGTGAGATACTCAGCAGACTCATAGAATGGCAGATGTCCTAAATAGCACTCTGGCCTCAGAATCAGCCCTAAAGGCATTCGGATCTGGCTGAAAAGCCCATGAGAGTATTTCAGGCATGGAAAGCCAAGACACTCTGGCAAAAGATCTCTGCGAGGGAGATCCCAGTGGAAAGAACAGGTCTTCAAAGAAGGAGGTACCTTTCTCTGAAGGGAGGAGAGAACCTCCACTTTGACTATGACCTTGTCTAAACAAGATAAGAGTCAGAGAACTCAGAGGGCTTCCATAGCCTTGGAAACTCATGACCAGAGCATAGGGAAACTACTGATGCCATAGACAGGAGTGTCAATTGGTAAAGTCAACAACAGGAGTCACTGTGCACTTACTCCTCATGTAGGATCTCTGTCCTTAATGTGCTGTGCATTGAGATTTAATGCTATAACGAGTACTCAAAGAATATATTTCACTTTGTGTTTTTATGGGGGTGCAAACTGTTGAAATCTTTACCTAATGTATACTAAACTGATCCTCTGTAAAAAAAAAAAAAAAAAAAAGAAATTGTCAACTCCCAACTTGACTCTCACTGGGATTAAACATGACAATAGGTCTGATCTGATTTCATCATCATTTAAAAAAATCATCTATTATTTTTCACTTTTTGTTTTTGTGTGAGCAAACTGTTGAAATCCTTACTTAATGTATACTAAGCTGATCTTCTGTATATTAAGATAATCGAAAATGAATCTTGATGTGAATGGGAGGGGAGAGGGAGTGGGAAAGGGGAGGGTAGTGGGTGGGAGGGATGGTATGTGGGGGAAGCCATTGTAATCCATAAATCGTACTTTGGAAATTTATATTCATTAAATAAAAGTTAAAAAAAAAGAGATATTCTCAGTTTGTGGGTCAGAAGTTTTGATGTTATTAAGGTGTCAGTTTTCTTCAGATGAGCTAAAATTCAATACAATCATAAAAATCTTAAGGTTTTCCTTCTGACAGGATTTGACAAATATTAAATCCACAAGAAAATATAAAGAACATATACTAGCAAAACAACTTTGAAAAAGAATAAAATTGGATGGTTATTATCATCTGATTTAAAAACTTATAAAGCTATGATAATCTAAAATAGTGTGACATTGGCATGAGGATACGTACATCAACAGGATGGAATAGAAAAATCCAGAAATAGCTCCATTCATATGTAAACAAATGGTTTCGACAAGTATGCAAACATAATTCAATAAAGAAAGAACAATTGGACATCTATTTATAAGAAAATAAACTTAGATTCATACCTTGCAACACAAATGAAAAAACTCAAAATGGATCATAGCTCTTAATGTAAAAACCTAAAACCACAAAACTTCTAGGAGAAGAAAACAGAACAAAAACTTCTTGACCTTAAGGTGTCAAATATTTCTTAGGACTCCAAAAACATAATCCATATTAGAAAACATTGGTAAATTGAACTCGATCAAAGTTAAGAATTTTTGCTCTTCAAAAGACACTTTTAGGATAATAAAGTTAAAAGCCACACTTGAAAATTGTTGCAGAGTATGTGTCTCATAAAGGAATTTTATTTCAGAATATATAGAGAGCTCTCAAAGTTGAATTAAAAGAATAAAACTCAACTGAGGGAAGGGGGCAGGGAGGAACAATGAGACACAGATTTGAATATATCCTTGCCCCCCCCCCCCAAAAAAAAATAACAAATGGTGTTACAGGCAGAATGGCTTCTCAACTTTCATGTACATTTTCATCTCCAGAACCAGAGCATATACCTTATGTGGCAAAAGACTTCACATGTTGATTAACTTAAGGATATTTTTACAGTGGGATCAGCCTAGATTAGTCCAGGTGGGCCTTAGGTACAATCACATGTTCCTTAAAGAGGCAGGCAGAGAACAGAGCCTTTGGCAGGGGTTAAGGTGATACGTCAGCACCCACATCCTATGCTGGAGTGCCTGTTCAAGCCTCAGCCATGCCCCCAGTTCTGGTGTCCTGCTCATGTGCATCCTGGGAGGCAGCAGGGGATGGCGCAAGTCCTCGGGTCCCTATCACCCACCAGGGGGACCCAGAGAGATCTCCATGCTCCTGGTTTCAGTCTGGCCCAGCTCTGTCTGTTGTGGGCATTTGGGAAGTAAACCAGCAGACAGAAGATTTTCTCTCTCTCTTTCTCTCTCTCTCTCCTCCCATCCCTCACACACACTCTTTCAAATAAATGAAAAAAATAGTAAAAAAAAAATTAAATAAGGCAGAGGAAGCTTCAATCGTAAAAGGGAGGAAGGCCATGTGACCAAAGCAAGAGAGAGAGGACAGATGTGCAGTCACAAACTGAAGATGGAGAGAGGACCTTAATCCAAGGAATTCGAGGGACTCAGTTCTTCCCACAGCCCCTGGAGGGCGCTCAGCCCTGCGGACACTTCCCTCCCAGTGAAGCTCATTTCTGACATCTGACATCTGGCTGCCAGAACTCTGACAGAACTTTTACTTTAAGTCCATATGTTTATGTTGGTTAATTATTTTATTTCTTTAATTTATTTGAGGAGCAGAGAGAGGGAGAGAAAGAAAACACAAAGAGAAAGAGCTCCCGTCTGCTGGTTCACTCCACAAATGCCTTACACACACAGGGCTGGGTCGGTAGAGACCAGGATCCCAGCGTTCAATCCAGATGCCCATGTAAGTGGCAGGGATACAGCTCCTTGAGCCATCACGTCTCCTAGGCGTGCAATAGCAGGAAGCTGGAATCAGGAGCAAAGCCAAGACTCAAACCCAGGGACTCGGATACAGGATGCAGGCATCCTAAGCGGAGTCTTAATTACTGTGTGAAATACCCAGCCCTGTGTTAAATCATTATAGCAGTCAAAGGAAACTTTCCTGGATGACGATAAAAGCATACGAGAAGATTTGGAACATTATTAGCCATGAGGAAAAATGCAAATTAAAACCATAATGAGGTAGCACTTCACATGTTAAAATGACCAACATGGATGGGGTAGTGTTAATGAATAAACAAACAATAATGAATAATAAACCACCCACTTGTTTAGCAAACAGTTTGGTAGCTTCTTAAAAATAAGCATGTGCTGTATAAAAATAAGCATGTGCTGTATGATCCAATCATTTGAATTCTCATTATTTACCCAAGAGGAACAAAGTAAACTTCCACACAAAGACTTATGTGTGAAGTTCACAGCAGCTCTCTCTCTGCAAAGCCCCAGACTGGAAACTGTTCAATTATCCAGGAAGATGTAGTGGACAAACTGTGGTATATCCATCCACACGGTGGCATGAAATTCAGCAATGCGATGGAATGAACTAAGGACATACAGAAAAACATGGGTGAGCTGCAAAATTTTGCTGAGTGAAAGAAGACAACAAACAAGTATATATACTCTATGTTTCCATTTAAATAAAACTCCAGAAAATTACAATTATTCAAGTGACAGAAAGCAGAGAAGTGGTTGCCTGAGGAGAAGATGTTGCAAGGACAGGAGAGAGGGATTTTAAAATGGCATGAAGAAATGGGAATGACAGATGGCTTCACAGGTGTGTGTGTGTGTGGCCGAACTCACTTGCCTGTACCCATATGTGCAGTATGCTGTGCACAGACTGTAGTTCAATTAAATTGTTGTAAATCAAAGTATATTTTTGACTATTTCTGCTCTAGAGGCTAGATCTAAATCCCAAATTCATAGCATGATAATCTCATGGCATTTCTTTCCAGAGAGAATAAAAAACCCTCAAAAGCCTTTAGATGTTTAAGCTGATTTACATATTTGATTTGTACTCACACTGGCAATACCATGGTGGGTGTTTATCCTACCAGCTGAGACACTGGTTAAGATGCCCATGTTCCATATCCAAGTACCTGGATTCAGCATCTAGTCCAGCTCTTGATTCAGGTTCCTGATGGTGCAACCCCTGGAAGACAATGGTAATGGGTCAATTAGTAGGGTTTCTGCCAATCCAGGAGACCTGGATTGAGTTCCCAGCTGTTAGGTCCAGCCCAGCCTTGGCCATTGGGAGCATTTGGGCAGTGAATTATCAGACAGAAACTCTGTCTCTCAAATAAGTATAATTTTCATAAAACTGGCAAAATCATATGTCTTAGTGGTGTCATCTTCTACTATGAAATAATATATATAACATTGGTTAATTAATATATGTTTAGTTTTCTAATTCAATGAGCCTACTTCAGGGAGAGAAAAAAAAAGTTAAAAAAGAGAAAGAAAATATGGGTTACACTACCTACAAACCACCTAGCAAATGAGTAACTGGCAGAACTATAGTAAAGAAAGAGATAAAGGCCTATGGAGAATTCCCTGTAAATGTAGTTACGTGAAATACTTATGCATATAAAAATGAGTCACTATAAAAACATGAGTAACTTAGTTTCTATCCCACTCTAAATTCTCACATCTCTATGATAGCCTTAGTTTTCAATGTATTTATAAAAAACATTTAGGAAGCAACAATATATGAGAGTATTTCCAGGGGCTGGCGCCTTGGCTCCCTTGGTTAATCCTCCACCTGCAGTGCCGGCATCCCATGTGGGTGCCGGGTTCTAGTCCCGACTGCTCCTCTTCCAGTCCAGCTCTCTGCTGTAGCCTGGGAGGGCAGTGGAGGATGGCCCAGGTGTATGAGCCTGGGTGTCCTCACCTAAAGACTGACAAGTTAAGAAAAAGATAAACTCAATGTTGATCAAACACTATGCAGCTACAGGAGTGTTCTTGGAAAAAAGTTCAGTGAAGATGCATATTATGAAAGAAACTATGCATAGCTTTCAATTTTTTTGGCCCCGAATATCTTTTGATTCCATTTTTCCATGAACTTTTTATAAAAATGGTGTAAATATGCTCTTTGGGTTATTTTCAACAAAACTGAATTTTCTTGCTTGTCAGACCATCTAACAAAAATAACACAATGTAATAGAAGGACCACTTCTCTATTTCCTCTTCTTCCAGAGTTACATGTAGGGAATATTTTTCTGTACTACTCTACCACTACCAGTAGAGTTTGGATGCTTACCTGATGTGACCAGGCCATGAATGCCCACTAATTCTATTTGGTGGCCAAGGGCTTAAAATCAACAGTCCAGAGCTGTCAACAGCCATTTCGCCCACCCTGAGAAAGAGAAGAGTGAGAGAATAGGGGCTGATGTGTTCAAGGAGACCAGGCCTTCTCAATGTTCTCTTGTTGCCCTATTAAAGGCTCCACTGCATGGATGCTTTCCTCCAGCTATGGAGACCAAACTCTATTGTAGTCCATGAGCTTAAACCATTTGCTTAGGATAGTCTGAGTTACAATTTTTAAAACATTTTTCATAAATCTGAATATGGAAGGCAAAATGCAATCATAACCATTCTTTGTGTAAGGGATAAAAAATCCTATATCTAGAATTAGAGCAGTGTAATTATGAGGATAGAATATAGAGACAGATTAACGTAAGAGGATTCAAAGACCAGAACCATTCTAAGTATGGATTAATGAGAAAAAGATGATCTTTAATAAATGCTACTGAGTCAAGTGCTTTAGCAACTGGAAAAGAGTGTTCAGACATCTAAAACTCTAACATTTAAAATAGATTTCACATATATAGTGGTTAGGACATCACTGGAGATACCTGAGTCCCCTATCAGAGTGTCGGGGTTTGAGTCCAAGCCGAGCTCCTGATCCCAGCTTCCTGCTAACCCATATTCTGGGAGGCAGCAGATGACGGCTCAAGTAGTTGAACACCTGCTACCCATATGTGATGGAATTCTTTAGCCTGGCACAGCTGCTGTTGTGAGCATTTGAGCAGTGAACTAGTCAATGGAAGACTTCTGTCCACCTGTATGTCTGTATCTTTTCCAGTGTCTGTCGCTCTGCTTTTCAAATTAGTAAAAACATCAAACAAAAACAAATATTTAAAAAGTTTATGAAAAACAAACTGTGAGGGGTCAGCACTGAGGCATAGCAGCTAAAGCTGCCACCTTCAGTGCCAGCATCCCACATGGGCGTCAGTTCATGTCCCGGCTGCTCCACTTCCAGTCCAGCTCTCTGCTATGGCCTGGGAAAGCAACAGATGATGGCCCATGTCCTCGGGCCCCTGCACCTGGGTAGGAAACCTGGAAGAAGCTCCTGGCTTCAGATTGGCACAGCTCCCCACATTGCAGCCAGTTGGGGAGTGAACCAGCAGATGGAAGACCTCTCTTTTTCTCTGCCTCTGTGTAACTCTTTCAAATAAATAAATCTTAAAAAAAAAAAAAAAAACTGTGAAATCTAGGACTTATATTATGTAAGACAATGGCAGGTCTTAGTGAGCTTTAGAACCCCAGCTGGAAACAACAAAGGAAGTTCACTTTGCTTTGAATTTGAAAATTTCAAATTTTATAAGTTGAGTTTAGAACACCACCCTTCAAATTAGGAGTGGAATAAAAGATTTTATACAATGATAAGCTAAATCATGAAGTAAATATCTCTGATAAAGGATAAAAACATAGAGAGAGATGGGCAAAGAACACAAGGAAGCAATTTAATAGGATAGTAAAATAAATCCTGGGCAAATGTAATGCAATGAATTAAGCCACTGCTTGGGACATCCACATTTCATGTCAGAACATGTGACTGAAGTCCTAGCTACTTCCTACTTCTGATCCAGCCCCCTGTTAATGCAGACTCTGAGAGGCAGCAGGTGATAGTTCATATACTTGGGTCATCATCACCATGTGGGAAACCAATATAGGGTTTCTGACTCCTGGTTTTGATTAGGCTTAGCCCTGGATATTGCTGACATGTGAAGAGCAAACCAGTGGATGGAAGTGCTTGCTCCCTCTCTCTGTCTTTCTCAAATAAGTCAATAAGCAAATATTTTTGTTAAAAAATACATTTCTTCTATGGTTTAGGTGTGGCCTTTCTACCCAGGGTCCACATGTAGGGTTCTTGCTCCCTGGTGAAGGATGTAAGAGCTAATGGATACTTCAGGAGGCAAGGATTAGTGAGAGATCCTTAGGGCAACTGAGGACATGTTCTTGGAAGGGAACACTGGTGTCCCACAGTGAGTTCTCTCCAGCGTGAGTTATGAAAGCCTGGCTCCACACAACTCTCTCAATCTAACCTGTGTACCTGCTCCTACACCTACTCCTACCATTCCTTGAACCCCCAAAACTGTGAACTAAATAAGACTCTTCTTCATAAGTAGCCTACTGCACATACTTCATACTAATAATGAAAAGCTAGTTAATGTAAAAATATTATAAAATTCTGAAATTCCTCAGACAGGCCAACTTTACAAAGAAAATAAGCTAATGTAGCTCCAATGGCATGGCTCCTGGGTTCTGTGAGACACCTCTCTGCTCTGTCACATCACAGCACGTGGCAATGGCAAAGGAGAGTGGGTGACAGCAAGCACATCTCTACACAGGGTCCCAGAGAGAGTGGGTGTGATCTGGCCCAGTTCCCTTCTGAGGGAACTTCCCCCATTGCTCAGGGCATCCCACTAAGCCTCACCTCTTAAAGGATCCTTCAGCTTCCACATCTATGCACTGGGGACCAAGATTCCAACACACAGACCCTGGGGGAAAGGTCACAGCCCACCAAGAGCAATCTCCAATAAACACAATGCAAAACAGTCAAGTACACTAATAATAAAAAACTAAATAGGGATCTAATTCTCAACAAGGAAGCAGGGATAAATAAATAATTAAATACAATATTAATATGGGTACAGAAGATTTTTACATACTCCTACTTTAGGTATAAATTCACAGTGTCTTCCTGAAGAGCAAATTGGTAGCTTTTTAATATATGCTATTTTTAGACAGTTTGACTCAGCTATTCAACTTCTAAGAATTTAATGTAGAGAAATAATTGTGTAAGTTTACTGATATAAAGGGACAAGGAGGTTTACCAGAGACTTTCTTCTATAAAGAATAAAATGTAAAATGTATAATGAGCCCAAATGCAGAAGGTTTGATAAATTATGACTAAACACATGACAGAATATAAACAGTGATAACTATTATCACAGAATATTAAAAGTGACATTTTGTCACATATTTGTCAACATAAAAAGAATTTTTTAGTATTCAGTAAAATTTGTTTCATGAAAAAACAAAATGTCACAATGAAAATTGGAAATTTATACTATTTTTCTTTTAAAAGTATATTCTCTCACATTTATATATATATATATATATAAAAGTATATACACACATATATATACATTTCATACCAGAATTGAAAGGAACAAGGCAAACACTTTTTTCATGCTCTTAGCTCGATGGCAAATAGCTAAGTAGTCTGTTTCTGCTTCTCGTGTATGCTAACAATTCTATTAACTTTTTACAACAAGGAAAAGTACACGTGTTCATTGCTCTTAATTCTGATGAATTAGTTGTTGGCTTAAGAACATTAAGCCTTGTGTTAAAATTAAGATGCCAGAGAACAGGCATCTCTTGTATGTGACAATGGCAAACCTCTAAATTATCCCATCAGCTCTGACAAGCTCTGTCAGACTTAAATCTTCCCAACTCAGCGACTAGGATTAAAATATGGACACAGAAACATTAACACCCAGTCTTGAGATTAAATATCAATGCAAGACTAACACTCATTGGCTGATTTGCAACAGTTCATTCCTGCCATTTACTTTGTATAATCTGGAGGAAAAACAAGGTTTAACTCCACAAACCATTGCCACAGCTTCCTTGAAGTCTGCGAATAAAATTAGTGGAGCTGTATGGCTTAGAAATGTGGGAACAAACAATGCTCATTCTGATATCTCTCACCAGCTTCCAAGTTGTAAACTTGTCTTCTCTCCTGTGTTCTGATACTATCATAATCTGTACTTGCTTTTCCCTAACACAAATTTCCATTCCCAATATCCCTCGACTACATTCTCCTGAATTTCGAATTTTTACAAAAAAATTTCCTGTCTTCACATCTTCATCCTCCTGTGCTTCAACAGAAAGCTTGTTCTTCCCTCAACACAACTGCATCAGCAACAGATATGCACCGCTAGAACCGCTTTTAAGGGAAAACTTAGTGACCTGCTGAACCAAGTGCAGTCAGTAACAGCCTAGAGCATGCAGACCCTTCCTGCCTGGCCACAGCTGAGGACAGCCTCACCTAAAGTCACGCCTCTCTCAGCATCCAGCAATGGAGTGAGGCACGAATGCAACAGCAACCTACTTTGACTTACACGGGGGATGCTTACATGGCTATATTCACCCAAGAGCTCTCTGCAGGATTGATACATTTCCGTCAGCTCTGGAATGTGATTTGACTTTCTCTGCCAAATTCAGCTTCTCCCTCCTTTCCTTAACAGCTATTAATTATTAATCAGCAGGCCGGCGCCGCGGCTCACTAGGCTAATCCTCCGCCTAGCGGCGCCGGCACACCGGGTTCTAGTCCCGGTCGGGGCGCCGGATTCTGTCCCGGTTGCCCCTCTTCCAGGCCAGCCCTCTGCTGTGGCCAGGGAGTGCAGTGGAGGATGGCCCAGGTGCTTGGGCCCTGCACCCCATGGGAGACCAGGATAAGCACCTGGCTCCTGGCTCCTGCCATCGGATCAGCGCGGTGCGCCGGCCGCAGCGCGCCGGCCGCGGCGGCCATTGGAGGGTAAACCAACGGCAAAGGAAGACCTTTCTCTCTGTCTCTCTCTCTCACTGTCCACTCTGCCTGTCAAAAAAAAAAAAAAATTATTAATCAGAAACTTCATCTTTGAACTCCATCTTACAACTGATTTCTAGAGACCCCAACCTGTGATCACGGGTATTGGTAGTGCTCCAAGAATCAATGAACAAGATAGGTTTTGGGAACCAATCATTAACCTGGCTAGCATCGAGAAAACCACTACTGGTGACAATTGGACCAAAGCTTTTCATACAAGACAGCAATCTAATTGTCAAAGCTTCCAGTGGTGGTGAAATTGGGAAGGGAAGAGAATGCTATTAAAGTGTATATAAAGCTTATGGGCAGTGATGAATATTCATGAACATGAAAGGGAAAATACTGAAAACCAGCACAAGGAGGTATGATGTTAAGGAATTTGGATGTAAATATTAGAGTAGGAATAAGATGCGGGGGGTGGACATTGTGGTACAGTGGTTAAGCCAATGCTTGGGTGCCCTCATCCCCTACTGGTGTGTTAGTCAAGTCCTGGCTCTACCGATTGAGATCCCCTTTGTGTTAAGGTATCCTGGAGAGCAGTAGGTGATGCCCAAAAACTTAGTTCTGTGGTGCTCACATGGGAAACCTGTGTGGACTTCTGGGCTCCGGGCTTCAGCCTGCACCAGCCCTGGATGTTGTGAGCATTTGAGGGAGTGAATCAGTAGAAAGAAGCTAGCAAGCTTGCTCTGCCTCCTGTTTTCTCTCTCTCTCTCTCTGTCTCCAAGTAAATGAAAATGAACATTTAAAAAATACTCTATTTTCTATGATAAAACATGAATAAAACTGATTTTAAAAATAAAATGTTAATAAGTTTGTGAGACACATTAATGTCCAACAGAAACCATCCACTGTGAGAGACACAACTGACAAGCAAGTAGACAATGTGCTCCTGTCAGCTAACATAACAGTGCTGCCATGACATACAGGAGAACAAAGTGAGCGAGGCGCAGAGCTGAAGACTGCACAGGCCCAGCAGTCTACCCACAACAACAGCGGTTCCACTTAACGACATTCATGTGGAGGCTCTCATTTCTCTCAGTACAATTCTGTCTATGCATCTAGTATCAGTGTATAGGTTACTCCTATAACAAGGAATGGGGTTGCTTATTAATATAACTGCACCCCAAATGAGAAAAGTAGTAAACTCTGCAGTGAGGTCAGTACAGCCAAGACAATGATGACACCTCAGGATGGCAGGAGCCTGGGTGCAGTGCTGTATCTATGCTTGTCAGGAAAATGCAGAAATGAACAAAGGTCTCTGCCTGGAAGCCAGACAGAGAGGATTCTTTCACGGGTTCATGTGAGAGTGAAAATTAAAGGTGGGGCAGGCGCTGTGGCTCACTTGGCTAATCCTCCGCCTGCGGCACCAGCATCCTATATGGGCACCGGGTTCTAGTCCCAGTTGCTCCTCTTCCAGTCCAGCTCCCTGCTGTGGCCCGGGAGGTCAGTGGAGGGTGGCCCAAGAGCTTGGGCCCCTGCACACACATGGGAGACCGGGAAGAAGCACCTGACTCCTGGCTTCAGACTGCCACAGTGCCAGCTGTGGTGGCCATTTGGGAAGTGAACCAACAGAAGGAAAACCTCTCTCTCTGTCTCTCTCTTTCACTGTCTATAACTCTACCTGTCAAATAAAAAAAAAAGAAAAAAAAAAGAAAATTAAAGGCAAGGGTAGGGTAGTGTCTAATGAGAATTATTTTGTTGCTGGTTCCCTTTTAAAAATCTGTCTTGAAGTCTGACATTATTCTTCATGTATCCTGGAAATCATTGGTACTTCTTTTTTATGTCCATTTTAAGTATGGACACTGAGGGGGCCTAATTTTACTCAGCTCCCCATGAGGACTCATCCAGGTTTTCAGACCAGAAGGTATATACTCAGTGACATCTCAGATTTAAATATTCATGTTAGGTTGAATATAGTACATTTTTACCAGAATTATTACAGTGGTGGCAAAAATGGCATTAGTGATGGTGGTCAAATAGACTCAAGCCATTATAGTTTCTAGAATAAGGAAGCCTTGTGAAGATCTTGCTGTGATCTGAGCTATAATTTCATAATGCCTTATTCCAAATTGGCTGTCACAGAAGCGAGGCTACAAATGTATTATCAAGATTTACTAAATTGAGGCATTATTAAAATTTTCCTCATTACATCAGCATTTAGCAATTGCTTTATAGTATAATTCAACAGCCTGATGAATTCCTAAGAAATTATTCCTTAATTGAGAGTCAAAATCTGCTTGAGTTTTGACTGCTACTTTAGGATTTTCAATTATGTAAGCTTTGAAATATTCAAAATACGATCACTTCACTGTTAGAGAAATATATGGGAGGTCCCATGCAAGACTGGTAGAGCAATGACTCTAAGTCATGATGGGAGAATGCTGCTCAAATTCAATAGGGATGCATGCATGCATGCCCCTTTTGTTACTACCTACATGGACAGCTCTAGGAAGTTTGATAACAATTTCTTGATTTTAAACCGAGGCAAAGTACTACATCTAAAAAAACTGAATACTGCTTGCTTAAAACCAATCTTACTTTCCATTTCCCTTCCCAGGTTCCACATTTCCCCGCCTGCTTTGAAGCTTAATCTCCCTAGGAATCTCATCTATTTTCAATGAGGGATATGAGGACAATAGGCATGAAGGCAGTAACTAGGATTAAATATTTGGTAGTAGAAAATGGAAGGAGTTCCCATATGATATAGTTCCTAACTGCTGCATAATAATTAATAAATACTAAAGTGAGTACTCAAGTATAATGAAATATAAAAATAAATTAATAAATTTTCTCTGTGAATTAGAGGTAAAAATTCATCTCTTGAATGTAATGGAGTGGGAGGAGTCACAAATTCTGTACAATAGGAATCTTTTTTTTTTTTTTCCCACAGGCAGAGTGGACAGTGAGAGAGATCGACAGAGAGAAAGGTCTTCCTTTGCCGGTGGTTCACCCTCCAATGGCCGCCGCGGCCGGCGCGCTGCAGCCGGCGCACTGCGCTGATCCGATGGCAGGAGCCAGGTACTCATCCTGGTCTCCCATGGGGTGCAGGGCCCAAGCACTTGGGCCATCCTCCACTGCACTCCCTGGCCACAGCAGAGAGCTGGCCTGGAAGAGGGGCAACCAGGACAGAATCTGGCGCCCCGACCAGGACTAGAACCCTGTATGCCAGTGCCGCTAGGCAGAGGATTAGCCTAGTGAGCCACGCCACTGACCAGACAATAGGAATCTTTAACATAATGCTCTTGAGTTTCCTGTTGCATTATGCTCTAAATTCAATTAAGTCCACAAGGCATTAACTCTTGATGCTTTTCCCACTCTGGTACCTGGCCACTCTGGGAAACCAGATTGCATTCCTAGCACATATATGCCTCATATGACATGGAAAGTGGTCTGAAGAGGCAGAGTGTCTGGAGCTACAGGTAGGTTAGACTTGTGTGCTGAAGCCACTGTGGTTCCCACCTTGGTGGTGGGCAAAGCTCAGACCTTTCCTGGAAAGGCAGCACCGATTGTTGAGGCAGTGCAAAGGCAGCTGGAGATCTCTACTGAGCAAGTATCCAAGACTTAGGGGACCACAGAGCAATGAAAATCTGTGAAGATGCAAAGCCCAGATCTAGAAAACCCAGACATTCAGCAAAGTCTAACATAGCCAGACACTTCACCTAATTTTGTTGTAAAGAGATGTAGAAGACTGGGACATTAAGAGAATATGAGCTGGATCCAGGACTGTCCTGTTTTACAGATGCTATCATGAAGGTAACAGAATATAAATGCTTGCAGCTAGTATCACTGCCATTCATTAATTTAGGACAGGATTAGATGTGGAATCAATAGTGGTTTGGTCCTATGAGAGTGGTGGGATTTTAGACAGAACACAGAATTCAGAAAATAGAAATCAAGGGTAGATTTAGATAATTTCCCAAGACTAATGCTTGACATACAGTTGAGACAGGAATGAGAAAAACAGCATCAACAACATTAAACTACACTAAAATTTCCAAAGAGACAGACAAGGTTTCAATTTTATTACCAATCCTTAGAATTTCATGAGAAGTCTCTCACTCATATATCTGCACACTGCTTCTAGTTCTAACATAGTTTTCTCTCTGAGCTTTTTTTCTATTTTATAAATGAGAGGGTCTTTTGTTTAGGGAGATAGGGACCCAAAGCAAAAGGCTATTTTCCACTAAATAGGGACCTTTGAACATATAAACTGTGTGGCACTTTCAATCTCCCCTGTGGACCATCTCTCTCTGAAGTAGTGGATAATCATCCATTTTCCTACCAGATTGGGAGCAAAAGAACTGCCTCAGGTCAAGTAGAAGCCAGTCTATCAGTGAATATTTGGAAACATGAGCACTGCCCAAGAGTTGATCTGGACACCTTTTTTCATTTGCTCTGTTGCATCTCCCAGTCCCACTTCACAATTTCTGTATGTACAACTGAAATTTGAAATAAATTTCAGAACTTCTTTATTCCTATTAATTTCATCTTTCCGATGCTTATATAGATCATTCCCATTTCTTGGATATTGTTTGTTTGGGAAGCAGGGGGGAGGGAGTGAGGGAGTGAGCATGCGCCCATCCACTGGATCATATCTCAAATGTCTAAAGTGGTCATAACTGGGTGGGAGCTGCAACTGGGAGTTGGAAATTCAGTGTAGGTCTCCCACATGGGTGGCAAGGACTCAAGTACTTGAGCCATCATTACTACCTCCCAGGGTCTGTATTGACAGAGACGTCTCTAACCTGTGCACTTCAACATGGGACAGTGAATCTTAACTGGCATCTTAACCTCTAGACTAAATGCTTGCCCCAGGCACTGCTTCAAGTCATAGTCATACTTGCTCGATCATTCAGGCTTGTGTCATCTGAAGACCTGAACCTAGAGACAGGTGCTGTCTTCTGAACAAAGAGTTTCCCAGAAGAAGTGAGAGGCTCCAGAAGCCCTCTCCAAGCCCCTGCCAGGCTTACACCTGGGATTTTCTATCTCATTTCATCATGTAATGCAGATCTGTTCACTGTTTATGCAGGCACATGGAAGACAGTGAAGACAGTTACAGAAAAATCTGCTGCGAGTTTTCAGTAAATGTTATTAAAGAAAAGGTGAGAAATAAGGCTTGAATTACCTAGAGTATTTATTTCCATTGATCAAAGTCACGAAATAATTACCTCAGGTCATTCTGTCTGATTAGTTACATAAGTTCATGGTAGACTTTATGTTAGGACATACTGTAAGGGGACTATGGTGAAGCTTTTGAGTAAAACACAGCCGAAATGTTGACCATGATGTTTCTCTTACTTAAAGTGAAAGAATACCTCTAAAACCTCAGAATTGTTTACAGTCTAAGTTAAACTGAGAATAAATGAAGTAACTTATGAGGATACTTAATTTATAAAAATGGGATTAAAGTTTGTTTTGGTGCAAAACTTTTGGAACCCATGTGTAATTTTTTCACAGTATGCATTTCCATACATAAAACCCCTCATATATTTAGTGAATACTGGCCAGATAAGGGTGATTAAAATACAACATGTCAAATAAAAATTCTACAAGCTTTATACCAGAATTTATTGAATCTATTAGTTTTCATTCAGCATTATACCAATGTGTTAATCTTTATGGAAAGTCATGAACAAAGGGTAAACAATATGTGAGTTACTCTGGACCATAAAGATCAAAATGATGAGATTTTAAAACACTGCTTAGAAAGATTAAAACTTAAAAGTCAGCTAAGGAAGCACAAGATAGTTCTCGTGATAGGAATAAAGAAAATACTGAAGAAAATGGATTATTGTGGCTCAAGACAGTGATTTACAATTAAACCTAAATATTATCTGTTCATGGTTGATGGAAAAGGATCAAGTCACAAACCATGCTCATCATAATTTTCTATATATGGTACTGGTGAGGCTATTTGCTTTCAGTGGGAGATCGGGAAACATTCCATGGCAATGAGATTTCTTAATCTGTGAAACACTATCTCAGGGGAAATGGCAGAACCCCCTTCATTGGTAGCTTATTGTTTGCTTAAAACTTAGAGTGGATGAAATACAAAACATATC
This sequence comes from Oryctolagus cuniculus, assembly GCF_964237555.1. Classification (NCBI taxonomy): domain Eukaryota; kingdom Metazoa; phylum Chordata; class Mammalia; order Lagomorpha; family Leporidae; genus Oryctolagus; species Oryctolagus cuniculus. The sequence continues at coordinate 117,913,890 of NC_091440.1, read as the reverse complement.
ATGGGAGCAAATTCATTTTAAAGGATGAGGTAAGCATTGGAGATAAAAAAAGAAAGTATCTGCTCTGTGCCTACTTTGTAAGCAAGGCATTTTCACAAACTTACTAATAGTCACAGGCACCAGGAAAAGGACGTTATAAGCATTCTATAGATGAAAAAACTGATTCTCAGAGTAGCCTGCTAAAGTCAAAAATAGTATGTGACAGAGCTAGAGATTTGTTCTCAGGTATACCTTACTCTTAGCACCATGCTTTTATGCCTTGAGAAAGAAGCTACATTAAAGTGACTGTGACCAGGCAGACCAGTGTAGCATATTTAAATCTATAGTTGATGAGGTTTTTTTTTCTATTTTTGCCTCATATGATTACACTATTTTCAGACAAGTAAAGATATGTAAAATAAGCATAGAGCAGAACATTATCTCCTGATCAGTATGTTTGCAAAGAGACTAATGACAACTATCAAGCGTGCAGTGCAATAAACTCATCGGAATTAAGGCTAGACTGCTGGAAACTTGGCAATGAGTGTTGCAGTTTGGATGTTCTTCCAAAGTCCACAGGCTAAATGCTGGTTTCCCAGTGTGGCAGTGTAAAAGCTGGCAGAATCTTTAAGAGGTGGGGCCTGGTGGAAGATGGTTAGGCCACTCTGGGGCCTCACACTCAGAAAAGATTAATGTAGTTCACACAGTACCCCAGTTAGTTCCCCTGAGTGAACTGTTATTAAAACATCAAGACTGGCCATCACCAGCTCTCTGGCTTCCTGCTTTGCTTTGAACTCTTCCTCTCATACATACATGCATCATGATGTCATCTGCCAAGAGAGCCCCAACGAGAGGTCAAACAGTTAGGACCGCCTGATCTTGGAGTTTAAGCCTCCAAATCTATGACCTAAATAAAATATTTTTCATTATAAAATACCAAGCTTCAGACATTTTGTTAAAGTAACTGGAAATGGGCTAATACAATGCGTGACAGAAAATCCAGAACCATTGTTTGGATGTAGTTTGTACATCCCCAGATTTCTTGTGTTCGGGGCTTGGTCGTCAGTATAACAATGTTGGAAGGAAGGCCTTTTAAGAGATGGGCCTGGCGGGAAGTCCTTAAGCCAACTAAAGGTTTACCCTTGGAAAGGAAGGACGGACCTGCACCTCTCTCAATCCCCGGCTTCCTATTTTGGTGATATGATTTTGTCCTCCCATCTGCACTCCTGCCATAGTGACATCATGTGCCACGGGGCCCATACCAGAACCATACAGATGTCTTGCTATGCCTCTGAACCTCCAGAACTGTGACCTAAATAAGTTTCTTGAATTTTGGAAATTATTTTAGGAATTTTGTTAAAGTACTGAAAAACAGAAGCATACACTATCACTGCCAACTCATCCAACGTAAACACTGTTTTCACACTTATAAACTGAAAATATCTTATCTTGCGGCCAGCTCCATGGCAAAGTAGGTTAATCCTCTGCCTGCAGTGCCGGCATCCCATATATCCCATATGGGCACTGGTTCTAGTCCCGGCTGCTTCTCTTCCAATCCAGCTCTCTGTTGTGGCCTGGGAAGGCAGTGGAGGATGGCCCAAGTCCTTGGGCTCCTGCACCCACATGGGAGACTGGGAAGAAGCACCTGGCTCCTGGCTTCGGATCGGCGCAGCTACAGCCATTGCAGCCAACTGGGAAGTGAACCAATGGATGGAAAACCTCTCTGTCTCTCCTTCTCACTGTTTGTAACTCTGCCTCTCAAATAAAAGACAAAATATTTTTTAAAGACCAAGAGAAAAGAAAAGGGGTACCAGAGGAAAGAAAGATCATGGCAAAGATTACTCTTTTTTTTTTAACTTTTATTTAATGAATATACGTTTCCAAAGTACGAATAATTGATTACTATGGCTTCCCCCCCATACCGTCCCTCCCACCCACAACCCTCCCCTTTCCCACTCCCTCTCCCCTAAAGATTACTCTTTAAGACAAAGAGAAGTTTCAATATGCTTGTCATTGAGAAGAATCTAGAGACTTGAAAGATCCAAGGATGACATCAGATAATAACTAAAAGAAAAAATAATTAGTAGTAGTACTAGTAGTTAAGACTGCAATATACTATTTGAAGAAGAAGAAGGTAGATGAAGTGGAAGTGATAAATTCTAGAAAAAGATGGAAGAAGGAGAAGATATGAGTAAACCCAAAGCTGTATCATGCATTGGAAAAGTTACCTCTAGGAAATGGGGAAGACGTCACCCATGAGTAACAGGGGCATACTTAGGAACTTAAATAAGGTAGAAAATATTAGCATATGTAATACATGCACAGAAAAAAAGGGCAATGAGGGCAAGAAGTAATTAGGTAAGAGGAAAAGAGTTGTTGAGAAGCCTTGGTGGATTTGAGTTGTAACAAATTATCCTGTTTAAGGGATGTTTGCCATCAACCACATCCCTGGAAGGACAAAGTAGGTGTCAGGTTTCTCAAGGAAGAGTAAGAGATGGGATCAAATGAGCAGTATGAGAGTGAGAATAAAGAAGAAATGCAAAATCTAGGGGTCTTGGCTGCTGGGGAGAAAGCTGAATATAATATGTATAGTAAGGGTAGATACTCTTGTAAATGAATGAAAAGATCCCTGAAGTTGAAAGAAAATGAAGATTCATTCAGTGGAAGTGGAATAATAGCAAAGGCAGACACATAAAAGCCCAGGAGAATTTCAGATGTTAAAACTTACTTTATGGCCGGCGCCGTGGCTCAATAGGCTAATCCTCCACCTAGCGGCGCCGGTACACCGGGTTCTAGTCCCGGTCGGGGCGCCGGATTCTTTCCCGGTTGCCCCTCTTCCAGGCCAGCTCTCTGCTGTGGCCCGGGAGTGCAGAGGAGGATGGCCCAAGTGCTTGGGTCCTGCACCCCATGGGAGACCAGGAGAAGCACCTGGCTCCTGCCATCGGATCAGCGCACCAGCAGTGGCGGCCATTGGAGGGTGAACCAACGGCAAAGGAAGACCTTTCTCTCTGTCTCTCTCTCTCTCACTCTCCACTCTGCCTGTCAAAAAATAAATTAATTAATTAAAAAAACTTACTTTAAATTATTTCAGGATGATAATGAGTTCTAAAGTATAGCAAATAACTACTAAGAGAACAAATATCACAGAATGAGAGGATTAGATATTGAATGGTTCTAATAAGATGCACAAGATCTGTAGGCAGAAACTATACAAGTATAATGAAAGAAATCAAAGAACTAAATTAAACAGTCAGTCTGCCGTGAAAGATTTAAAGATGCCAGTTCTTTATGCTATGATCTATAGATTTAACACAATTCAAATAAAAATTCTGGCAAAGCATTTTATAGAGGTCAACAAAATATGTGTGTGCACACGCACCTGTGTGTGTGTGTGTGTGTGTGTAATACAAGTGGCCAACCAATACATGAAATGATTCTCAGGATCACTAGTGATCAGGGAACCATAAATGAAAACTACAGTGATTTCAACTCATCCCAATTAGAATGGCTCTCATCCAACAATTAAACAATAACAAATGTTGGGGAAGATGTGGGGGAAAAGGCACCCAATACTCTGTTGGTGGGAATGTAAACTAGTACAAGACAGCAGGGAGATTTCTCAGAAATCTGAAAATAGATATACAATTTGACCCATTCATTCCACTCCTGGAAATTTACCCACAGGAAACGAATTAGCATATGAAAGAGTTATCTGTAACCCCATGTTCAACTCACAATAGTTAAGATACAGAATCAACCTAGATGTCCATCAACTGATGACTGGATAAAGAAATTGTGATATAAATACACAATTGGATATGACTTAGTCATAAAAAAGAATGAAATCCTTACACAACAAAATGGATGCAACTGGTGACTACTATGCTTAGTGAAATAAGTCAGTCCCCAAAAGACAAATACCATGTTTTCCCTGATTTGTGGTGACCAATATACTGAATGCAAAAAGTAATATATATGAGTGAAATTAACATCTTGAAATTTGATTACTGTTTATAACCCTTGTCTGTATTCTTGAAGAAAAGTGGTATTTCTACTTTGTACTTATTCAATTCTTTATTTAGATGAGGGTTAACCTTATGATTATAAAGAAAAGTGAATGTATGTCATTGTAAAAATTGAAAAGAAATAAGAAAAGATGAGGAGGAAGGGTGAGAGTAAGTGAATGAGAGAAGGAAGATAGAGTGGGAAGTATAGCTATGCTCTTCAAACTGTATAGATGAAAGACATGAAATTCGTTTCCTTTATATAAATAAAAACTGGAAAGTTAACAATAAATTTTACACACAAAAATTTATATTAAAGATCAAAACATCTAAAAGAGTTATATAATACTGAAAAAGAGCAAAGTTGAATGACTCACACTACCTGATTTTAATACTTATTAAAAAGCCACAATAATCAAATAGCATACTATTAGTAAGACTAGGTTCACATATTAATGTAACAAATATAGACACAGATACACACAAATACGAGAGAATTTTCAAAATTTGCAGAAAACAGGTTTAAAAGGAAAGTTTTCATTGGTACAGTTTTTTTTGAAATCCATGCGATGTCTTCTTTTTTCAACATATGCATTCCAACAAAATTTTGGAAGATTGCTTGAACAGTCAACTGCTCTCAATTCTTGCTTCCTGCTAATGCCCATTCTGGGAAGTTGCAGGTGATGGCTCAATTATCTGGGTCCCTGCCACCAATGTGGAAGACCTGGATTGAGTTCCTGGCTTTGGCCGAGACCAGCCCCAACTCTTATAAGAATTTGGGGGGAATGATTCTGGAATGGGAGACCTCTGTCTCTCTTATTTCAAATAATAAATACTACTTTTTAGAAAATGAAAATAAATGGAGGAACTGAAATATTTACTACAAAGTGAAATAAGTGAAACTACATGAAAGAAGTCTGAAAAGTCTCCTAACCATATGACTGAAACTGTGTGACAATCTAGAAATGTCAAAACTGTAAAAATGACTAGAGATCAGTGGTTGCCAAGAACTCAAGGTTAGGGTTGGGTAGAGAGATAAATATGTGAACAACAGGAGTTGTTTTAGGAGTGATGAAACTATTCTATGATACTGTAATGATAGGTTTTGCATTTATGCATTTGTGAAAACATAGGAATTTACAGCATGAAAAGGCAATATTAATTGACATAAGTAAAAATAATCAAGGATCCTTCATTGAATAAAGACTATAAAATAATATAACTCCATTAAAAGAATATAACTACATTACAAATGTATGCAGCAAACTCCCTGAAGTATACTAGGATAGGGAGAAGTAGAGACCCAAGGAACTTTAAAAATGAATGGACATTTCAGATAAAATGCAGAAATAACCACAAATGGGAATAGTCCTGCAGCTAACAAAGCTGTTTCCCACAGGGGCACAGGTTAATTTTTTTATATATATCCACTAGGCTTGTGTAATAGAATTAAACATTTAAGCCAATGATGGGGGAGGGTAGGAATCAGGTTTTTCACTATCAGTGGGGAATGATAGACTAAGGGGTGGGAGAGACTAGAATGATCCATGCAATACTGGATGGTGAACCAATATTAATGTATATAGACATCGGTGAATACATATAGAAATATTTAGAAGTACACGTATTTCAACAGGCTCTTAAATACACATAGATTCCTTTCTCTAATGAAAGGGTCCAGGGGTCATTAGAGAAATGGCTGATTCTAGGAATGGGGCAAGAAATAAACAAGCTGAGCCTGAAGCACTGTATAATACCAGAGAATAAGGAAGCAGTAAGGAAAAAAGTCACTGATGCATGCCAGTAGGATATGGGAGCCAACTGCAAGAGCTCTCAGTAGTCTAAGCTAGAGTAATTTGAGCAAAACAATAAAGTAATATTGGATTATGACCCAAAATATAATTATCCAAGAGTCCATACTTATATAAACAATTGAATTTAAAAGAAAATGGAGAACAGACAAAGCTCTCTTTCAAGAGCATTCTACATAGTTTGCGTAGATACTCTACCTTCAAGGAGATGAAAAACAACTTCCCAATTCCTCAAGTGTGGGCCATGTATCGTGACTTCTTACCAAAAAGTACAGCATAAATGGGGGAAAAAGCAATCTTTCAGAGCAGAGCAAACTGACCAACACTACCTCAGCCAGGTAAAAGAGGTTACACAACAGTGTAGGTCACACTGACCACATGAGAATGGTACTTTCCCTGTGTAGTCTCCTCCAGAACTCTGGACCCCAGTTCAGTCATGAAAAAGACACCAGGGAAACCCCAACTGAGGGGCCTTCTACAAAATACCATTACTTCTTACATAAATAAAAATAAGAAAAATCTGAGAAACTGTCACAGTCAGGAGTTGCCTAAGGAGGCGCAATGACTATGTAATGTGATGCATTCCTGGAAAACAAAGAGGAAATTAAGTAAAACAAAGGGAATTTCAATAAAGTATGGAATTAATAATAAACTAATATTGGTTCCTTAAGTGTGTCACATATACCATATTAATGTCAGACATTAATAATCGAGAAAATGTAACATGAGGTATAGAACTCTCAGTATTATCTTACTTTCTATAAGTCTAAATCTCTGTCATATGTTATATATCTAAATATAGTAATCTGTAAAACTATGACGTGTATCATAACCAAAATTAAAACATATTTTCCCAGAACCCTTTCCCTTATCATCAGCTGAGTCATCTATGTCAGAAAAGTAGATAGATTCTTTATTTGAGAGGCAGACAGATGAGAGAGAGCACACTACTAACTGCTAGTTTGCTCCTCAAATGCCTGCTACAGCTGGGTCTAGGCTGTAAGGGCTGAAGGTGGGAACTCAGTATAGGTATCCTATGTGAATGTGAGGAACCTAGTTAATTGAGCCATCACCACTGCCTCTCAGGGTCTGTATTAGCAGGAAGCTGGATTCAGGAGCTGAAGCCAGATACCAAATGCAGGTACTCTAATATTGGATTTAGGCATCTTAACTGCTGTTTTAGACTCTAGGCCAACTGCCTACCCGTAGTTCCTCCTTGTGCATATAATCACTAACTTTGGTCAATTACACTTTATTAAGAAGTTACAGATTCACGTCTATTTCTTCATTTTCATTGTCTTAGTCTAATCTAATTTTTTAAAGATTTATTTATTTATTTATTTGAAAGGCAGAGTTATAGAGGCAGGGGCAGAGAGGGAGAGAGAGAGGTCTTCCCTCCCAGAATGGCTGCAACAGCCAGAGCTGGGCCAATCTGAAGGCAGGAGCCTGGAGCTTTTTCCAGAACTCCCACATGTGTGCAGGGGCCCAAGAACTTGAGTCATCCTCTACTGCCTTCCCAGGCCATAGCAGAGAGCTGGATTGGAAGTGGAGCAGCTGGGACAGGAACTGGCACCCATATGGGATGTCAGCACTGCAAGCGGCAACTTCAGCTGCTACACCACAGCACCACCCCAGTCTATGTTTTCATCTATTTTTTTTCAACAGAATTAAATTTAATGTCCTAGCTTATTTTACCCCACTTAAGTCCACTGTGTCATGCTGTAATTGAAGTGGATTTCAGAAATACCAAAACAATTATTGTCTTCTCCTGCACAAAATCCTTACTGACTCCCTGTGCCTCCACTGTGGAGTCCATATAACTTCACTGCTCTGCCTACATCTCCAGCATCATCATTCTTCCACTCTAGTTAAACTCATCCACTCCTCCCATCATCTTGAATTACTTTCAGTTACAGGAATGATTTAACGTCTCTGGAATCATTCTGCATGTCCCTCTTGCATCTGAAATTGTACTTTTCTCAGGAATCCTCCTCTACTCTTCCAGGCTGTTAGATGCCCATTTCTTTTTCCCCAGTCTTTTGGATTTTTTCATTCATATACAAGCATTATTCAAAAAAATTCATGGAATTAAAAGATGAGACTTTTGGAGAGGGTATAAAAATTTTGTAAACAACCATGTGTAGTTTTTACATAATATGCATTTTCAATGAATTTTGTGAAACCCTTTAAAAACACAGATTTTAAAATTTTCACACCAAAATCAATTTGTCTTTTAATTTTATTTTCCATGAACTTTTTGAAATCCCCTTACAGACTCATCTCATGGTTTTTGAGAAGGATATCCTCCTGAATTCCAGGAGTCTAGCATGATGCCTGAAATATAGTGCCTGCATATTATATTCAGGAAATAGCTATCTTAAAAAGTTCTACAACTCACTTTCTAAAGCCATAGATGTACATAAATAATCTCCCTCTTTGGGTGGGTGTATAGCCTGGTGGTTAAGACTTGTGTGTCCACACCTGAGTGTATATATTTGACTCCCAACTCAAGATCCTGATTCTAGCTTGCTACTAATGTATACTATGGGAAATAGTGATGAGTCAAGTAACTGAGTTCCTGCCATACACATTGGAGACCTGGATTGAGTTCCTGGATCCTGGCTTTGATCTGGCTCAACCCTGGCCATCACTGGCTTTTGAGGAGTCAGCCAACAAAAGGAAGCCCTGTGTGTGTGTGTGTGTGTGTGTGTATCTTTGTGCCTTTCTGTCTGACTGTGCTCTCTCAATTGAAAAAGAAAATTAACTTGAATATGTTTTTTAACACTTCTTTGAATGTATGGTGTACAGAAATCCTATGACTTACAGTGGAGTTCCATCCTGATAAACTCATCTCACATTGAATATATCTTGAGGTGCATTTAATGATAGGAAAAACCCATGGTAAAGTAAAAAAAAAATCATAACTCAAACCATTGTAAGTCCAAATGCTGAACTTCCCCTTATAATTAGATTGCATTTCAATAAAAATATCACAAAGTTGAAAATCTAAAGTTAGAATTAAGAAAGGTACATTCTTAGGGGAGAAACGGGGAGAAAACTGTAGTGGGAATTCTACAGAAGGAAGAGTGACCCATGGATCTACATGGAGGGAACAGACATGCAGCATAGGCAACGACACAACACAGGACCACAGCAGCCCACAGCCTGAGAAAACAACCGCTTTGGAGTATAAAGTGAGAATAGACTGTAGCAGACTCTGCCACTGGAGCTACAGTTTGGGGGAGAGGCTGGCATGAGTATGGCCTGGAGCCCTGTAGGGGACAAAGTACCTAATAGCAGACAAAAAGGGGCACACTTCTCTCTCCCTGTCCCCCCTCACAATGGCACCCAGCAAATGGCTGAGAGAGGGTGGGCGTCATTTTGGACATACATAACAGTTACACCAGTTCTTGTGCACACACCCAGAAAATGGCCAAGATGAGTTGACATCTTAGTAGCAGCAGCAGTGGCTCAGGTCCCAACCCCTGGCAACCAGCCTTGAGAAAGCACCACTGTGAAATGGGAAGGGGCTATGATCCACTGCTCTTGTGTACACATGTGATCCAGAGTTTTCACCAGATGGAAAAATCCGTGTTCCTCCTTGACTTCAAGTCTGACTGGAAGGACTGACAGGGCACTGAGCATTCATGTAGGATGCCTCAGCCTCTCAAAATATCATAGGCTCTGTGATTCAAACCACCTAGGTGGAACACCCACAGGCAGCTGGCTCTGGGAATGCCTCTGCTTCTCTGTGTACAGGACAGTCTAGTGGGGAGAAATGGATTCTCTGCACCCCATGACTGTGGGAGTCTTGTGTTCTGAGACTCAGAATTCTGACTGCATGAAAAGGTGCAAGCTGTAGCTGAGTCTCTGGACAATCAATGTGAGAAGCTCCACACACTCAAAGCTCCCTGACTGCTGAGATGCCATTTCAATGAGACACATGATCACACTGAAGACTGCACAGATCTTTTGTGTGGTTCTTACAACAGTACAGATGAATATTTTGCCCACTGTAGCTAACACCCAGTCATTCATCACCTTTGAAGAGAGGAGGTGAGAGTGCAGTTTTGCCAAAAGAGGTGATCAAATGCTCTGATCTGATAAAAAAGAGATCTACCATGCTCAAATTCTGTGTCACCCTGGATACTCACCCCACCTTGAAACACTGAACTGAGCTCTCTGGCCACAACCAACACACACCTCTGGGTATTCACTGAAAGAGCAGACACTCCACTAAGCCACAGAGGTATGGTACAAAGATGGAAGCCTTCAGAGGAAAAAACCAACAAGTATCTCCACAAAGCCTAAAAATAAACACAAAAATTCCAGAAACAAAAATAAGGAAGACAACATGACCTCTCCAAAGCAACACAACAGCACTTCAATATTAGAATGTGAAGATAAAAAGACTGATGAAGCGCATGAAACAGAATTCAAAAGGTTAATCCTGGGATTACTCAGAAACAATGAGAGGCAACTTCACGAATTAAAGAAATCCATACATGACATGAACAAAAAATTCTCCCATGAAATTTATTTTGAATATAAATCAAAATAAAATATTAGAAATGAAGAATTCAATATATCAAATAAAAATACAATGGAAAGCCTTAACAACAGACTTGGTAAGGCAGAAGAAACAATATCCAAGCTAGAAGATAAATCTTTGAAAAATTTTTAGTCAGACCAAAAACAAACGAAAACAAAAAAAAAGAAATTAGAAAAAATTAAAAAGAGTGTTGGAGATACATGGAATACTATGAAACATCCAGCATACGGGATGTGTTCCCAAAGGCATGGAAAGAGAGAAGGGACTAGAAGGCCTGGTTAGTGAAATAATTACAGAACACTTCCCTAATTTGGAGAAAAGAATGTCTAAATACATGAGGCAAATAAAACACCTGATAAACATGTCCAGAAATGTTCTTCACCACCACAGATTGCCATCAAACTTTCAACAGTATAACATAAAGAAAAGACTCTAAAATGTACACTAAAGAAGTGCTAAGTTACTTTCACATGATCTCTGATTACACTCACAGGTGACTTTTCATCAGAAACCCTACAGGCTAGGAGAGAATGAAGGTACATAATTCAAGTCTTAAAAGAAAAAACTGCAAACCAAGAATACTGTACTCTGTGAAACTCTAATTTATGGATGAGGGTGAAATAAAAACTTTTCTTTTTTTTTGTTTCTTTTTTTAAACTTTTATTTAATGAATATAAATTTGCAAAGTACAGCTTATGGATTACAATGGCTTCCCCCCCATAATATCCCTCCCACCCGCAACCCTCCCCTTTCCCACTCCCTCTCCCCTTCCATTCACATCAAGATTCATTTTCTATTCTCTTTATATATGGAAGATCAGTTTAGCATATATTAAGTAAAGATTTCAACAGTTTGCTCCCACACAGAAACATAAAGTGAAAAATACTGTTTGAGTACTAGTTATAGCATTAAATCTCAATGTACAGCACACTAAGGACAAAGATCCTACATGAGGAGTAAGTGCACAGTGACTCCTGTTGTTGACTTAACAAATTGACACTCTTGTTTATAGCCTCAGTAATCACCCTCAGCTCTTGTCATGAGCTGCCAAGGCTATGGAAGCCCCATGAGTTCACCGACTCTGATCATATTTAGACAAGGCCATGGTCAAAGTGGAAGTTCTTTCCTCCCTTCAGAGAAAGGTACCTCCTTCTTTGATGGCCCATTCTTTCCACTGGGATCTTTCATTTAGGTTTTTTTTTCCCCAGAGTGTCTTGGCTTTCCATGCCTGAAATAGTCTCATGGGCTTTTCAGCCAGATCTGCATGCCTTAAGGGCTGATTCTGAGGCCAGAGTGCTGTTTAGGACATCTGCCATTCTATGGGTCTGCTGTGTATCTCACTTCCCATGTTGGATTGTTCTCTCCCTTTTTTATTCTATCAGCTAGTATTTTCAGACACTATTTTTGTTTATGTGATCCTTTTGGTTCTTTTCATAACAAACAGAAATTGAAAGAATTTCTCACCACTCATCCAGCCTTAAAAAAGATGCTTGAGGATGTATCACACACATAACATAGAAACATAGTCATCACTATAAAAGAATGTGAAGGCAGAAAATCTCTCACCAAAAGTACAAAGGAAATCCAAACATACAATAGGAGCATGCACAGAAAAATGGCAGGACTAAGTGGTTACTTATGAGTACTAACTTTTAATGTAAATGGTCTAAATTCTTCAGTTAAAAGATACAGGCTAGATGAATGGATTAAAAACATTACTCAACTATTTGCTGCCTATAAAAAAATCATCTCACCAACGATACACATAGACTGAAAGTCAAAGGATAGAAAAAGATATTCCATGCTAATGGAAAGGTAAAAAGAGCAGGTGTAGCCATCCTAATATAAAAAAAATAGACTTCAACATAAAAACTGCTAAAAGAGACAAAGAAGGGCACAATGTAATGATTAAGGGATTAATTCAACAGGAAGATATCACTATTTCTTTTTTTTTTCTTTTTTCTTTCTTTCTTTTTTTTTTTTTTTTGACAGGCAGAGTGGACAGTGAGAGAAAGAGATAGAAAGGTCTTCCTTTTCTGTTGGTTCACCCCCGCCCAATGGCCGCTGCGGCCCACGCACTGCAGCCAGCACACCGTGCTGATCTGAAGCCAGGAGCCAGGTACTTCTCCTGGTCTCCCATGCGGGTGCAGAGGCCAAGGACTTGGGCCATCCTCCACTGCACTTTTGGGCCACAGGAGAGAGCTGGACTGGAAGAGGGGCAGCCGGGACAGAATCTGGTGCCCCAACTCTGACTAGAACACAGGGTGCCGGTGCCGCAGGCAGAGGATTAGCCTATTGAGCTGCTGAGCCGGCCAGGAAGATATAACTATTATAAATGTATATGCACCCAAGATGAAGGCACTGGCTATTTTAAATAAATGTTAATGAATCTAAAGGGAGACATAGACTCCAATGAAATTGTAATGGTGGACATCAACACCCCAGTTTCATCAATGGATGGATCAATCAGACAGAAAATCAACCTAGAATCAACAGAGCTCATTGATACTATGGACCAAATAGATCTGATATCCCACCATTGCAGAATAAACATTCTTTACATCAATACATGGAACTTTCTCTAGAGTTGACTATATGTAAGTCCATAAAGCAATTCTCAGCAAATTAAAAAAAAATTAAAATCACACCAGGTATCTTTCCTGAACCCAATGGAATGAAGCAGAAAGTTAACTCAAGAATGTCTAGAACATATACAAACACACAAAGACTAAGCACCATGTTCCTAATTAACAGTGGGTCATAGAAGAAATCAAAATAGAAATAAAAAAATTTCTGGAAATGAATGAAGATGACAATACAATATTTCCAAACTTAGGGCATATACCTAAAGCATTGTTAAAAGGGATGTTTATAGCAACTGGTGCCTATATTAAGAAATTAGAAAGACACCAAATAAATTAACTATCAATGCATCTCAAGGACCTAGAAAAACAATAAGCCAAACCCCAAATTAGTAGGAGAAGAAAATAATTAAAATTAGAGAAGAAACAAACAAAACTGAAACAAGAAAAAAAAAACACAGAAAAGATCAGTGAAATGAAAAGCTGGTTTTATGAAAAAATAAACAAAATTGTTACACCATTGGCCCAACTAGTTAAAAAAAAATGTTGATGACCCAAATATATAGAACCAGAGATGAAAAAGGAAATGTAAAAATAGATACCACAGAAATAAAAAGAATCATACACGGAGCTACATGTCAACAAGTTGGAAAAATCTAGAAGAAATGGATGGATTCCTAGACACATACAATCTATCAAAATTGAGTCATGAGGACAGAGAAAATCTAAACAGACCACTAACCAATACAAGGATTTAATCAGTAATAAAGACCTTTCCAAAAAAGAAAACCCAGAATCAAATGGTTTCAATGCTGAATTCTGCCAGACATTTCAAGAATTAATTCTACTCTTTCCTCAAGCTATTCAAAATACTTGAAATGGAGGGGGTCCTCCCTAACTCCTTCTATGAAGCCCGAATCACCTTAATTCCTAAATCAGAAAAAGACATAACAAAGAGAACTAGAGACCAATATCCATCATGAACATAGATGCAGAAGTCCTCAACAAAATACTAGCTAATTGAACCCAACAACAAATCAGAAATATCATCCACATGAATCAGGTGGGATTTATCCCTGGTATACAGGGATGGTTCAACATTTGCAAATCAATCAATGTGATACATCACATTAACAAACTGAAGAATAAACACTATATTTTCTTTTTAATAGAAGCAGAGGAAGCATTTGATAAAATACCACATTCTTTCATGATGAAAACATTAACCAAATTGGGTATAGAAGGAATATTCCTCAACACAATCAAGGCAATTTATGACAAACTCATGGCCAGCATCTTATTCAATGGTGAAAAGCTGGAAGCATTTCCTCTAAGATCTGGAACCAGATAAGGATGTCCACTCTCACCAGTACTATTCAATATAGACTTGGAACTTTTGGATAGAGCCATTAGGCAAGAAAAAGAAACCAAAGGGATACAAATTGGAAAGGAGGAAGTCATACTATCCTTAATTGCAAATGACCTGATTCTATATATAAGGAATCCATAGACTCCACTGAGACACTCAGAACTCACAAAAGAGTTTGGTAAATTCACAGGATATAAAATTAATACACAAAAATAAATAGCCTTTGTATACATAGACAATGCCATGGTCAAGAATGAACTTCTAACCTCAATCCCATTCACATCAGTGACAAAAAATTAAATACCTTAGAAAATATTTAACCAAGAAAGTCCAAGATGTCTATGATGAAAATTTAAAAATATTAAAGAAGATACCAAAAAAAGGAAAAGTCATCATGTTCATGGATTGGAAGAATTAATATCATCAAAATATCCATAGTACCAAACGCAATTTACAGATTCAATGTGATCCAAATCAAAATACCAAGGACATTCTTCTCAGATCTAGAAGAAATGATGATGAAATTAATATGGAAACACAAAAGACCCTGAGTAGTTAAAGCAATCTTAAACAACAAAAACAAAGCCAGACGCATTACAATACCAGATTTCAAGACATACCATAGGGCAGTCATAATAAAAATGGCCTGATACTGGCAAAACAAGACAAAGAAAAGAAAGAGGAGAAGGAAGAGGGGGAGGGGGAGGGGAAAGAAAGGGGAGGGGGAGGAGGAGAGGAAAAGAAGGGAGGGAGGGAGGGAGGAAGAGAGAAAGGTGTGTAGACCAATGGAAAGGAATGGAAACTTCAGAAATCAATTTACACTTCTACATCCAACTTATCTTTGCAAAGGTGCTAAAATGAATTCCTGGACCAACGACATTCTCTTCAAAAGCTGGTGCTGGGGAAACTGGATCTCCACATGTAGAAGTGTGAAACAACACCCCCACCTTATACTTTACACAAAAATCCACTCAAAATGGATCGATGACATAAATCTATGACTTGAAACAATCAAATCACTAGAGAACATTGGGGAAACTCCATAAAACATTGGCATAAGCAAAGACTTGTTGGAAAAGACCATAGAAGCATAGGCAATCAAAGACAAAACTGACAAATGGGATTACATCAATCTGAGAATTTTATTCACTGCGAAAAAAAATAAAACACTCAGTAAAGTGAAGGCACAACTGACTGGGAGAAAATATTTACAAACTATGCAACTGGTAGAAGATTTATATCCAGAATCTATAAAAAGAAATGCAACAATAACAAAACAAGCAAAACAGTTAAGAAACAGGCAAAGAACTTGTTCAGGCATATTTCAAAAGAAGAAATTCAAATGCCAACAGACACATTAAAAAAATGCTCAGGATCACTAGCCATCAAGCAACTGCAAATCCAAACCACAGTGAGGTTTCACCTCACCCCAGTTAGAATGGCTATCATACAGAAATCAACAAATAATAGATTCAGGTGAGAATGTGGGGGTAAAGATATCCTAATCCACTGTTGGTGGGAAGGTAAACTGCTGCAGCCGTTGAGGAAGACAATACGGAGAAATCTCTGAAACCTGAAAAGAAATCCACCCTATGACCCAGCAATCCTATTCCTGGGAGTTTACACAATGGGAATGAAATCAGCATATGAAAGAGTTACATGTACCTCCATGCTCACTGTAGTTCAATTTATAATAACCAAGATATGAAATCACCAGATGTCCATCAACTGATGACTCAATAAAGAAATTAAAGCAGAGGGTCGGTGCTGTGGCTTATTAGGCTAATCCTTGGCCTGTGGTGCCAACATCCCATATGGGCACTGGTTTGTCCTGGCCTCCCCTATTCTGATCCACCTCTGTGCTATGGCCTGGAAAAGCAGTAGAAGATGGCTCAGGTACATGGGCCCCTGAGCTAGCATGGGAGACCCAGGAACAGCTCCTGGCTTCTAGTTTTGAATCAGCCCAGCTCCCACCATTACAGCCATTTAGGAATTGAACCACAGATGGAAGACCTTTCTCTCTGTCTCTCCCTCTGTCTCTAATTCTACCTCTCAAATAAACAAATGAATCTTTAAAAAAATGTACAGCATATATACTCTATGGAATACTACACAGTGGTTAAAAAAATGAAATCCTTTTGCAACAAAATGGCTGCAACTGGAAACCATTAAACTCAGTGGAATTAGTCAGTCCCCCAAAGACATATGCCATATGTTTTACCTGATCTGTGATAACTAAGAGAATATCTAAAATGTAATATATAGGAGTGAAACTGAAATTTTGAGATGCAATGATTGCTTACAGCCCTTATCTCTACTGTTGAGGAACAGTGTTTTGTTTTGTTTTGTTTTTCGCATACTATTTGTTAACTCTTTACTTAGTATAGGGTTAATCTTCAGAGTATAAAGGAAACTGAAAATAGATCTTTGTGAAAATAAACAGTGTGGCTGGCGCCACAACTCAATAGGTTAATCCTCCGCCTAGCGGTGCCAGCACACCAGGTTCTAGTCCCGGTCGGGGCGCCGGATTCTTTCCCGGTTGCCCCTCTTCCAGGCCAGCTCTCTGCTGTGTCCCGGGAGTGCAGTGGAGGATGGCCCAAGTGCTTGGGCCCTGCACCCCATGGGAGACCAGGAGAAGCACCTGGCTCCTGCCTTCAGATCAGTGCGGTGTGCCGGCCGCAGCGTACTGGCCGCGGTGGCCATTGGAGGGTGAACCAACGGCAAAGGAAGACCTTTCTCTCTGTCTCTCTCTCTCTCACTGTTCACTCTGCCTGTCAAAAAAATAAATAAAAAATAAAAAATAAATAAACAGTGTAAATAGGAGATAGAAGAGCAAGAAGGATGGGAGTGTGGGCAGGAGGAAGGGGTAAGGTGGGAAGAATCACTATGTTCCTAAATTCATATATATGAAATACATGAAGTTTGTATACCTTAAATAAAATGTAAAAGAAAATCGTAAGTCAAATCACTATAAGTCACAGACTGTGTTTATATTTGTGAGGAAGAGGAGAGAGGTGTTTGTGTGTATTAAGTAAGTATCATATGCTAAGAATTGGGAAAGAAATTATACATTAACTCATTAAATTGAATTCCATTTCACACATGACAAAACCGAGGCTTGGGAGGAAGAAGTCACACTATGAATGAGTTTGGAGGGGTGGAGGTATGTTTTTCATCTTGCTTCTCATAATCAGGGAAATTATCAACACCAGAATCTGACAGATATAAATATTAGCATCACAGGGCCGGCGCTGTGGTGCAGGTTAATCCTCTGCCTGCGGCGCCAGCATCCCATATGGGAACTCGTTCTAGTCCCAGCTGCTCCTCTTCCAATTCAGCTCTCTGCTGTGGCCTGGGAAAGCAGCAGAGGATGGACAGGTCTTTGGGCCCCTGTACCCACATGGAAAACCAGGAGGAAACACCTGGCTCCTGGCTTCAGATCAGCGCAGCTCCAACCTTTGTGGCCGCTGGGTAGTGAACCAGCAGACGGAAGACCTTTCTCTCGGTTTTTCCCTTTCACTGTCTGTAACTCTACCTCTCAAATAAATAAAATCTTTTAAAAAAAGTTAGTTTCATTACAGACAAGTTGGACTATAAATCAGAATTTGGGTCTATGATTAAAAGGCTAAATTTTTAATACCCAAATGAGAATTGGATGTGCAAAGCCAAATGCCAATCAGAACATGGTGAATGTGCCATCCTCATCACTGTCACCAATGTGACTGGGGACAGAGAAAGATAAGTGTCTAGAATTGTTCCTAATTTGCTAGAAATGGGATCTCTCATATCATTTATGGAACTGAATTTTCTGGGATGTCAACACTACTGACCACTGACTCACTGCTTTTTCCTGGGCATGCATAAGTTTTGCTTCTGCCAGGCTTGACTTAAGAAAAACAAAGAGCCATGGGACTCTAGCATTAAACTTTCCAAGACAAGGATACAGATAGTTCCTGTAGGTTCTTCATGAAAAATACATGTGGTATGTAGAGAATAGAAACCGGGAAAATTAAAACAAAACAAAATAGAACAGAACAAAAAAGATATGAAAGAGTGAAAATATTTTGGAGATAAATAGAAAAAGAAGATAAATTTAAGGTGTTCCTGTCACATCTGTGTTAAACTAATATTCAAAGAAGAGACATAAAGTAATGGACTAGAAGCAAGGCAAAATAGAACAGGATAATCAACTCAATATCTTCTGCAAAAAAAAAAAAAGAATTATTAATGAATTCAGACAAAAATACCAAATCAATTATAAAGGATAAAATAGACTGGCTTTAAAGTTTCAACAAAAATATTTAAGAGCTGAACAACATAGAATAGCAAGCCTTTTGAGTATAAGACACTAAAGAAGGTTTACACGAAGATTTTAATGTATAGCCAAATTATCTTTCAAAAGACATACATAGTGACTGAGGAGATGTTATTTCCATAACTAAGTATCTCTTGAGAAAACGACCATAGACTACAGTCCAAGCAGATAAGAGAGACACCTTGGCAAATGAGCCATCAGTGAGCGTGAAGATAAAAAAAGACATATGGATCAGAGTGACAGAATAGAAGGCAATGCTGTAGCCTGACAATGCAGAAATGACGGAACAACAATCTGTGGGGGAAGGAGGAGGAAGGTTGGAGGTAGAGTTGGTTTGCTGATTACCTCATCTATAATCTCTGGAGTCAAAGGATATCATTTAATGCTGGCAGATCAATTAATAGATGTTTAAACATATTTAACAATGCAAAGGTAAATATGAAGAAAGATAGCAGTATTGACTGAAGTCAGTTGGTGGAGAAGAGAGAATGAGAGGCGGAAATATATTACTTTTATCCTTGCTTATACTAGAGAACTAATAGAAACTGAATGAAGAAATATTACATTAGTGGTTCTCAGAGCATTGACATCTGGGTGTCCCAGCAACAGCTTAAGAAGTTTGGTGAGGTCAGAATATATTCATACTACTAAGATGTGATTAACCCTTTTCACCATGTAGACATCTGCCCTAATGTAACCAAATGATGATGGATAAAGTTGTTCGAATTTTAACAGAATTCAAAGTAATGATATTGAAGTGTAATTATACCCATAGCCTCCTTCTCTGCCAGTTATTTTCAGTTAAAAAATACAACAACTTCCAGATTTACTGAAGTATGCCCTTATTGAAACTGTAAAAAACTGTTGATTTTATCATATCTCAATCCTTAAGGATGTATTTTTTAAAAATTCTGTGTAAAAAAAAAAAAAAAAAAAAACAAAAAACGGGAGGCACACAGAACTCACACACCAAGGAGGGGTACTTATTTCCAGGAAAGGAACTTGGACGATTGTTTCAGTTGTGAGAGCAACCAGGCATATTTTTCATCAAACACTCTGTTAAGTTGAAAGAATAATGGGCAGTACATTGTTAGTTTGCTTTTAGGACTTTGCAGATTTGTTTTTGAAAATAAGAAGTGAGCCTCTCAGTTTAAAGAAAACCACACGCAGGCAGAAAGTAAAATCTAGGAAAAACACTCTCTGCCACTTTGTGTTTGACAGCTTTCCAATACTTAAAGATTTTTCCAATGAGATCAGTGATGTTAATAAATCTCTTTGGTATTACTTGATAAAATATGTCAATATCTAAAAGATCTGTGTAAGTCAGTAATCCAAAATGTTCTAAAGAACTAACGGACTTTAAAAAAGTACATATAGATAAAAGATCCATTCTAAGTGCCAAAATAGAATATAGATTATTAAGGAAATAGAAAACTAAAACTCACATATGAAGATTCCACATCAAGTCTAAATCTTAAGAAACTACCACTTGTGAATTTTAGTGAAGTGTCAAAGAATATTTAAAGTTAACAGAAAAATGTATTCAGATTTCCTACATTTTCCAACTGTACATGTATATGAAATACTTCAACCAAACAATATAACATATTTCTTGCAGAGTAAATATCAGACACCAGCTATGTTCTATTAAGCCACACATTGAAATGATTTGCTAACATATAATGATGCCAAACTTCTCATGTTATTTTTGCTTTGAAAAAAATGTAATTTTTAAATATGTTATTATATAAACAAGTAATTGGCTGTTACTTTGAAATTAATGTTTTTTTAAATATTATAGTTTTAATTTCTAAGTTATTGGTAGGTACAGCACAAATAAACTTGAGTTCAGAAAACAAAATGCTTGAAGACCACAGTACTGAATGTAACGTGTTATAAAGACTGACAATTAAAATCTATTCTTGGAAAATACGCTTTAAAATACAGCATGAAGTGGACTCACTCTAATATGAGATGTAACTTCAATCTATCTAAAAGCCTGCATTGTATACTTGCTTGATTAAGAATTCTACAATAAGGTGTCACCTCCCTGACCTTCTTGGTTTTGACAAAGAATCTACTCTCAGTGGAGTTATTTTTTTTCCTTAGAGGTAAAGTATTACTTTGGTATCCAAGACTTTTTCCAGACTTAATTTTCACAAGTAGGATCTTGAGGGTCTTTGTGTAATATTTCTTTAGCTTTATACAAGTTGATATTCACATAGCTTCCTGATTCTGCAGTTTTACCTGCTTTATCAAATGTGGGACATTTCAGCCCTTATTTCTTCAATCTTTCAGTGCCTCCTCCCTTCCGCTCTCATTCAGGATGCAATGGCAACACTATCAGATCTGCCCTGCAGTCTCACTGAGCTCTGAGGAGCCGTGCATTTCTTCAGTCTGTTGTCTCCCTGGTGTTCACACTGTAACTTCTGCGCTTGCCTGTCTTGTTCACAGTTTCCTCTCCCTCCCTTCAGCTTTTGAGCCTTCCCCCTGAGTTTTCACTTTCGGTTGCTGTGTTTCTTTAAGTCTGAAGTGTCCATTTTAATCTGCTTTCTACATTACATAGCTGAAAAGATTTCTGTGTTGCACCTACTGTGAAAGCACAATTTTTTGTTTTAAACCTATTCATAGTGTTCATACTACTATATTTTTAATGCTCTGTGATCACTGTAACATTTACCATGTATGGGTGAAATGCTCACTTTTCCATTCAATTATTGCTTATAGCCATTGTCTATATTCCCACTCAACGAGGGTCTTTCTGTTTTTACCTATTAAACTTCTTATTCAGTAAAGTATTAAGCCTTTTCACTGTAATGCAATTTTAAAATATGTTATCTCAAATACAAAAAGAAAAAGAAGAGAGAGAGAAGGAAGGATAAAGGGTGGGAGCGAGGAAGGAGGGGGAAGGGAATACCATAATGTTCTTAGAATTGTATCTACAAATCTCATTGAATCTGTTAAAAACTTTAAAAATTTTAAATAAAAATTAAAAAATAAAAACCTGCTCAGAATCATTTGTCAAAACATTTGTATAAAGTCTGTTTTAAAATGTTTGTTAGATCACTCTAACATATCTGTCATCTCAAAGTTAACATCTATTGATTTTCTTTGTCACTTATGTTGAGACTTTCTTTGTCCTTGGTGTGACAAGTGATTTTCTGTTGAAACCTAGACATTTTGGGTACTGTAAGACTCTGCATCCTACTTAAGTCTTCTGTTTCTAGTGGGTGTTTGACACAGTTGTTAAGTCACTGCTTCAGATAATTACATCCCATTTCAAAGTGGCTGGTTTTTGGAGAGCCTCCCCAGGGCACTGGGTTAAGTCCCAAAGGTGAGGGCTGTGCATACTCCCTTGCTCCACCTAGAAATGCAAGTCACAGACCTGGGAAAATGCACTGGATCACGGGAAGAAAAACCCACCCTGAGAAGACACTGCAGTTACAAATGTGCTCATACTGTAGCCCGCATTGCAGCAGTCAGCCTCCGGCTGGCCCTGCCACTGCTCCCTGGCACCATGTTCAGTCACTCTCATTGCTCTGGTGAAGGCTTTCACCACCCACGATGCCAAATGGTTGACAATGGTTGAAGCCCAGGCTACCCCACTTCCGATGCGCTTTCCTACTAAGGCACACCCTTGATGGCTCAAGGACTTGGGTCCCTGCCACTCATGTGGGAGACCCAGAATGAATTCCAGCTGTTGTGGCATCTGTGAAACAAACCAGCGATGGAAGATCACTCTCCATCGATCTTTCTGCCTTTCAAAAATATGCAAATAAGGCAAGACTTAAACATCCACAACTTTTGTTTCAGCTGACTTCCTCTGACAGAACGGAGACAGGGGAAGGAGAAGCGCTGCTCCTGTTGGTGTGAGGTAAATTCAGGTCCCCCATTTCAGTAATTATTTATCAAGAGGACTTCTAGGATTTATCCTAAGATAGGATCGAGTGTGTGTGAAAAGATGTATGAAGATATTCACTGCAACTCTTTGATGAATAGCAAGAGACTGACACAATGTTGCTGAATGAACAAAAATTGCATAATGTGCTACTGCTTGTATTTTTAATAGAGGAGGAACATCTACAGTTGTACTGGCTTGTATTTATATAAAAATCTAAGTAAGTGTAAACAGGAAACAGGTATGAATTAATCTCATGGGCATGCAAGAAGGTGCCCAGCCTGTGTTGTCACCTGGGGTAAGTAGGGGCTCTGTGTTACTGCCAGAGCTGGGAGTGGAAGCTCTGTGTTCATGTGAAGTATCTGCTGATACTGGCCAGGATGTAGAACTGTCCCATAATCAGTCCCTCCATGGCTGCCTCTGACACCACGGATGAGGAGCAGTCTCCCTAGTCCTGGGTGGAGATGCAACCCCTGGGCCTTCCCTGGCCGCAGTCAGGAGGACGGGGTCAGCGTCTCAGCCCTTGCTGGTGTTGGGGGCACAGCCACAGTTGTTTCCTGGGGTGGTTTCTGTTGGACTTTCTGTGTCTCTCGCTTTTGGCGTTTCTGAGTTCCCTGCTTTCTGAGCTTCAAATCTGGTACCTGCGAGGTGAAACTCAAATGCCAGGGAACTCATCACCACGTCCTGAAGTCCCTCATGCCTTCTCTGTGCTTTTTAGAGACTTCTTATAGTATTCTCCAGGGTTTTAGTTGTACTTAGGGGGAGGAACAGGGGAATTACATCTATTCAATCTTCCTAGACATAGAAATCTCCAAAGAATATATTTTTTTTAAAAAAATAACACTAAGGTGTATTACCAGGTAGCCAGAGAGAGAAAATAAAGTTAGACATATGTACACAGCTCATAATGTAGACTAAATGCCTGGGGCAGACACCTGGCACAGTGGGTAAGCTGCTGCTTGCAGTGCCATATCCCATATTTGAATGCCTGTGTTCAAAGACTCTGCACATCTGGCTCCAGCTTCACCTAGGTCCCTGCCACCCCCGTGGAAGATCTGGATTGAGTTGCAGGCTTCTGGACTCAGCCTGGCCTAAACCTGGCTGTTGTGAGCATTTGAGAAATCAATCAGTGGATGGAAAATCTGTCCCTGTCTCCCTCACTTTCTCTCTTTCAAATAAACAAAAATAAAAGTAACAGAAATATAGATTATATACTAGGAAAATATCCTAAATCAAATAAGTATTTATCATGAAATACAAACTCACAGAAGAAAACATACAAAATTAATTTAGAACATAGAATAGGAAAATCTCTAATTATGACAACATTTAGAAGCTATAATGTAAACAAACTAGATACATTTGATTGCATAAAAATTAAATCTTCTGTATGCAAAAATATAACAAATGCATTAGTATAATCAAAAATGCAAATGGTAAGCAGAATAAAAAACTATATTCCTCATTTATGTTACAAAATGTTGATCCTGGCAAGTCAGAAGCTACCAATTAGTAAGAAAACCAACAGACCACCAGGAAAAATGGGCAAAGAATATGCAAGGACAGTTCACAGGAAAGCAAATACAAGTAGTTCTTAATATTTTTCAAGATACTTATTCACAACCCAGAAATTCAAATTTAAACAATGGGAAAATGTGAAACATGCCTCCCTTTTTACATTGCCAAAAACACTAAAGTTTATGACACGTCTTCTTGGTAACAATTTTGGGAAAGACTCTTAGCCAATCTTGATGAGAGTATGAAATGGCACAAGTCCTTGGTGAGCATCTGGTTTACCAAAACGACCTCCAGGAATTTTTTGTTAGATATAATTGGATGTGAATAATACATGAATTAAGTTATTTTAAGTTATTCCTTGCAACTCTTTTTTTTTAAGCAGCAAAAGACTGATGCAACCTGTTATTGAATTGAAAAATTCTATGCTTTTAGAATATTGTATTTAAAATATATTGTATTTTTTAAAGAGGCAAGAAATTCATTATTGTATTAGCTTGCAATTCTTTATAAGAATAAACAAGAAACAGGCATTAGTGATTAAGTGGGTCATTTATGGGAGAATAAAAAGAGGATAGGGCCGGCGTCACGGCTCAATAGGCTAATCCTCCGCCTAGCGGCGCCGGCACACCAGGTTCTAGTCCTGGTCGGGGTGCCGGATTCTGTCCCGGTTGCCCCTCTTCCAGGCCAACTCTCTGCTATGCACCGGGAGTGCAGTGGAGGATGACCCAAGTGCTAGGGCCCTGCACCCCATGGGAGACCAGGAGAAGCACCTGGCTCCTGCTTTCGGATCAGCGCGGTGCGCCAGCCACAGCGCACTGGCCGCGGTGGCCATTGGAGGGTGAACCAATGGCAAAAGGAAGACCTTTGTCTCTGTCTCTCTCTCTCACTGTCCACTCTGCCTGTTAAAAAAAAAAAAAGGATAGAGACTGGCTGAATGGATTAAAAAATAATAAATAAAACCCATCTATTAAAAAAAGAATAAAAAGAGGATAAACAAGAGCAAGCATGAAAAACTGGCCGCTGGATTTTAATGTGTGATTTAAAAAATTATTTATGTATGTATTTGAAAGTCAGAATATGAGATAGAGAGAGAAAGAGAAAGACAAAGAGAAAGAAAGAGAAGTCTCTTCCATCTTCTGGTTTACCCCCATATGACCACAATAGCCAGGGTTGAGCCATGGCAGAGCCAGCCTTGAACCGAGAGCCTGGAGCACAGAACTCCATCCCAGTCACCCACTTGCGTGACAGGGGCCCAAGTACATGGGCCATCACCCACTCCCTTCCCAAGTGCATTAGCAGGAACCCAGTTGGGAAGCAGAAGAGCTGAGATTAAATCAGATACTGCGACACGGAATTTGGGTATTCTAAGAGGTGGCTGAACACAAAGCCTACCCTTTTAAACATTTTTAAACAGTATGATTCACATATAATAACTGTACATATTTATGGGATAGAGTATGATATGTCAACATAAGGATAAGGTATTACTGATCACATTAAGGTAATCAGCTAATTAGGTAATTTCCATTTCTTTTCATTATGTTTAGAGCCTTTGAACTCTTAGGTTTCTATCAAATACATAATACACTACTATGAATTTAGTCATCCTACTGTGCTGTGGAATACTAAAATTTATTCCTTCTATTCAGCGTTAAATAAAAGCTGGTATTGGTGTCCCTCCCTCCCTACCTGTTGCCTACCTTCCCAGCCGATAGTAATCAGGGAAGTAAACTTGATATTAAGAAGCTGTGCAGTACAAAGTTTGCTGACCAAACAATAGATTTTTAAATGTTTCGTTATCTTCATATACTTGAACAGCAGAATAACAAAGAGAGAAAGAGAGAGAGAGAGAGAGATCTTCAGTCCACCAGATCTTATTCCTAGTGCCTGTAAGAGCCAGGGCTGAACCAGGAGCCAGGAACTCCATTCATGTCTCCTACATGGGTAGCAGACATAAGCACTTGAGTCATCATCTGTTGCCTCCTAGGATACATAAGGAGGAAGCTGGATCAGAAGCAAAATAGCTGAGACCTGAACCAGGCACTCCAATATGGGATGCTGGGTTAGCAAGTGGTGGCTTAACCTGTTGTACCACAACACTGGCTCAAATTTAATGACTTAAAGAACACGATAAGCCTTAGTAAAAAAGAACAAAGGTATTGCCATAAATTAAACTTTGCAGATCTGGTGAGAGCCTACCTTACACACACAGTCTTGCTTCCTAGTATTTCCACCTTAGAGATTCTGGCTTCTATAAAGAAACCTTTGGACCTGTCCTGGTGGTGGCAGCATTCTAGCTGAATAGCTTCACGTTTTGTCTAGTCCATCAGAAACTACCGAATCAGTGAGCATGGGGTAGAGGGTGGGAAAGAAGGAGCAACATAGGGTCAAATCGCTCAGTGTTGAAATGAAGACACAGACATACAATATCTAAAATGTAAAAAAGTAAATCTAAACTTATAGCTCAAAAGTGGGTGATGCTGCTGCAGTTTGGTGCTTCAAACTCACAGTCACACCAAGGGTCAGCATCTTCACTGTTCACTGAGTTACACACAGGCCAATGGAGGCCCAGCAGATTGTCTTACCCAAGCAGTGAGCAAAGAAGTGCTTCATATTCAGGCCTCCTTAATTCAGAGCTCACCTTCTGCCCTGCACCACATAGCTTCCTCAAGTCATGCTTTTTTGTTTTTTAAATTCTACACTGAACTCAGTTGCATTTTTGAGGAACACAGGTGATATTTGTCTTCTAACTTTTTATCAGTAAGGAAATAATTTTCATAAACAATCAATGGGTCATTGTTCCTTGCTATTCCTATGTTCAGAGACAATGTGTCAGTTCTTTGGCATTCCTGTTTGCAGAGCTCCTGCAAAGAGTGATGAATTACGTCTGAGCTCCCAAAATCACACATCCTGAACATTTCCAATTTCTATTGTCTCCTATTTCAATCCTGTGCTGAAGTTAGTAACCTCAAAATACAACTAGCAATTGTTTTAAGACTGGACAAGCTCAAGGAATCTCATTATAAATCTGACTAAAAAAAGCTAAAAAAATTCTAGTTGCTATGTCTATTTGAAGACTGGCACACAATTGATTCTAGGAGTAAT
This sequence comes from Oryctolagus cuniculus, assembly GCF_964237555.1. NCBI lineage: Eukaryota > Metazoa > Chordata > Mammalia > Lagomorpha > Leporidae > Oryctolagus > Oryctolagus cuniculus. Next base: position 117,886,757 of record NC_091440.1, on the reverse strand, counting down.
CCCAGGATTTGCTTGATGAAAACTCTGACAACAAAATGGAATATTGACTGTGCTACCTCTGGGCCATTTTTCATTTATACATTTCATAAGAATTTATCGAGCCTCCAAAAAGTCACATAATTATATAGACAATATCCAGACAACACACAGAAAAACTTAATACTAAGCGATGCCTACCAGGCAATAGTGGTGAGATCACTGGGCCAGAACTTTGGAAAACTGGGTTAAAAATCTGCATGAAAATAACTGATATGTGATCTTGGGTAAGTTTTTAATGTCCCTACTTCTGATTCCTCAGCTAGGAAACTTGATTATATCATCATCAGTTTTCTTTCAAAGCCCAAAGTTCAGGATTGGAATTGTGCAGCAGGTAAAGTAGCTACCTTTAATGCTGGCAGCCATATATGCTATGGAATGCTTTATTTCTGATCCAGCTCCCTACTAATGTGCCTGGAAAAGAAACAAAAGATGATCCAAATACTTGGGCCCCTGCATCCACATGGGAAACACAGATGCAGTTCCAGGATTATGGCTTGGCCTGGCCCAGCCCTTGCTGTTTTGGCTACTTGGAGAGTAAACCAGTGGATGGAAGATCTCTTTCACCTCTCTCCGTTTCTCTCTCTGTAACTCTACATTTCAAATAAAAAAAATACATGTCTAAAAAAATAAAAAGCTCATAGTTCTATAATAGACCCTGAACAAGTGAAACAGTTGAAAGATTCAGATATTGCTATATCAACTTCAGCCCTGGCTGTTGTGGGAATTTGGGGAGTGAACCAACAGATGGAATATCCCTCTCCCTCTCATTCTGACTTTCACATAAATTAAAAACAAATATTGAAAATGAAGACATTGCAACAGCAAACTCATCAGTCTTTTCTTTTTTTCATTAACAAGATAACTTTGGATGGTCTGTTATCGCTTACATTGCCAAATCATCACGAATTAATCCCTCTTGGATCTGCAGTAAAAGTACCTTTGCTGTTTGATCTCTATTTTACGCTATTAAGATCCTTTGAGGGACTGGTACTATTGCACAGTGCCATCCTATATTAGAATGCTGGCTGTAGTCCCAGTTGGTCTGCTCCTGACCCGGCTCACTGACATGCCCATGAAGGAGCAGACAATGGCTCCTGGATTGAGTTTGTGGCTTCTGGCTTCAACCAAAATCAATCCTGGCTATTGTAGTCACTTGAGGAGTATTGAAAGGTATCTCTTTTCTGTCTCCCTCTTCCATTCTGCCTTTCAAAACATTAAATTATCAAAAAGATCCTTTGGAATCTGTGCATTTGGAATTTTCTTAACTCACCGTCAAATAATTTTGAATCCTGGAAGATATTGTTAGAAAGCTTAAAACAAATAGTAGAGACCTATAGATCAGCTCTAGGCCCTAGCTAAGATACATTTTTATCAGTATCTCTTACATGGTATCTGCTG